>NC_092639.1:43323919-43478919 GCF_039555335.1 Amphiura filiformis | reverse complement strand
TTCAAAATAATGGACTTTGAAAAGTCCACTTCGAAAAATGTTGTTGTTCTTTGGTGATAAGCAGACATATGCCGATTTATGCGAATAGGTTCCCCCTATTGCGATTCCCCTATACACCGTGATTGTACGCTAGTCCAACTATTTAAAACCCCTTTCCTGTGACGGAGCGATTTCGTTAATATTTTGCACGTATGAAATGAGTGCAGAAAATCATGCACAATTTATGTCTGTTTTACAATATATTGAATAAAAACAAGGATATTAAACTTTGTAAGATATAATTACGAATAAGGCCAAAACAAAACAGTTGTCACATGACGTTGCGTCAACTCGTCATGTGACAATCCTCAAGATCAATAACATCAGTTTTGAAAAAGGCTTAGCGACCGCAAGCCGAAAACTCACGTAAGTGAACTTTTTTGTTGTGAGAATAGTCATAATATTCATCTGGTTTCACGCGATTTATCCAACGTGATTATTTCCCTCCACGAAAAAAAATATGATTTTGACAATAACGGTATATTATTATCATCATCTAGATAATAGCGTTATTATAATTATCATCATCGTGTTAGCCCAGTGGCGTAGCCAGGATTTTTGAACCGAGGGGGCACAACTTGTTAATGTACCGACGGAAATATTTTTTGAGGACGGGAAGTTGTGAATGGTTGCCCCAATTGTTTTTTCAATGGTTTGAGCAAAAAAAAAAAACCGACGGCCATGCGGGGGGCACTGGTTACGCCACTGTGTTAGCCTTAAGTTCTGTTTAGTAGCAAGATAAATTAAAAGTGGTCAAATACCGTTAAAAAGTGGACTGCCGCCCTCCTATGACCAAACGTGTTATGAGTTCCTTGAACACTACCGCACAAGCGTTGGTTTTTTGCAACAATATTTGGGAAACACTGTAATGCAATTTTAAGCTGTATGTTAGCTCTGGGGTTCATGCTCTGTTTTAGTTAAAACTGGATGGGTCGATATTTTTCATATTCAGTTTTCATTTTGTATTGAGACCTACCATTAAAACAACATGTTTCCAAATTTTGAGTTGTATTGCTCCAGCGATTTTGATATGTAAAGCAAAAATGTGTATAACAATGCCCCATATGATAGTATATAGGCCTACTCAGTACTTCCGGGTGTGATTACTACAATTCACCATGTTTTTGTTAACACCATCTAAACGACACAATGGGTAATTAGTAAAATATTAGGTTTCTTCTGATACCAATAAAAGAAAGGAAAAATGGGCATGAGACTGTCGATCGAGCCACGCTCAATAATATCAAAACGGTTTACTTTTAATTCAACCTGGATTTGACAAAACCAGGCAGAATTAAAATTAGGCATAGACCATTAAAAATGGGACTGCCCGGGCCCCCGGGGGGCACTCAACTTTGGAGGTGACGCGTATGTAGGGCTGTTAAGGCCCCCTTTTCAGCATCGCTGTCACCCAAAGACCCCATATTTTTTACGAACACATGCTCTGTCACCCAAAGACCCCTATTTTTCCATTTGATCTGTCACCCAAAGACCCTTACAAGTTCAATTTGAACAGCAACTTTCATTTATCACTGATTTTGTTACTTATTTTGAAAAAACAATGAAATTTGAAGCCATTTTGAACTAGAAATTCGATTTTCGAGGTTTTTGTGACGCTTTTTTGGCTCTCATCCAAAGATTCCATTTAAAAAAAGTTCATGTTCTCACCCAATGACCCCATATTTTTTACATTTTGCTCTCACCGAATGCCAAAAATCATGCTCTCACCCAATGACCCCATATTTTTTACATTTTGCTCTCACCGAATGCCCCTTAGTGCGAAAGTGCCAGCCCTACACCTATATCCATTTCATATTGAAGTGCCCCCCCCGGCCCGGGCCGCCCTGCTATGACCAAATTTTGTATGAGTTCCTTGAACACCACTACAGAAGCGTTGGTTAAGTATCATGCGGTATATGAATATGAATGTTTTTACGAACGACCGCGAGGTGCAAGGAACATCGCAACATCTCCAATAACATATAATGCACGAAGCGCCCCTTAATCTACCGAAATTATATTTGCAACCATAATAAACCCTATGACCAATATTGTAGGAAGCTGTAGGAGTTCCTTGAGCGTCACCGCACCAAGCGTTGGTTGAGTATATACGAGGGGCAGTCAGTATGTTTTAAGAGTTGACTCGTGACGTCATTTGTGGATTGTTTTCATGGCATTTCTCAATGATTACATAAACACTGTACCTTTGTCTTTCGTACAACACATGTAAAAATTATATCATACATATGATTACGTAACAGCATTAGCATAAAATCAATAGTCTAGGGACACTGCCAAATCACGCAAAAAGGCGGGCCTTTTAAATTACAGAAAAAACACGTGTTTACAATGTCCGAGAACAGCAAAAGTACAAGGTGCATATGGCTAGTTTTGGGCAGGAATAAACACTAGGTCCTCAGTTTGCATGTGGTAAAATATGAGACTTGCCATTAAACTTTGGTGGAAATGGGACGTCTGGAAACTTCAACAACTTTAGGGCTTGAATGGAAGCGAAAATATTCTGCAAAAATGGCGAAAATGAAAAAGCAGTTATTACAAATGACATCAATTATCTCCAAAATTAAACATACTAAAATATAATGACTGGTCACGTGTGAGAGCTGGTACTCAGTGCGATGATAACTGGTGCAAATCAAACAACAATCTGCGCATGCGTAGGTGGGATGACCGATACAACATGGTGGAAATGCACGAAAATTGCAAAATTCCATGTAAATAGGGCCTAAAATATTACAAAATGCTATGAAAATTGTAATTTAAATATTCATATGAATTTTTATGGATGATCTCAACCTGAAATGAACAGAAAAGTTTTAAAAATTAATTTCTCATTCAAACGATGGGCTCTCTCTTTGTACCACTACTTTTTGTATAAATGTAACAATGGTAGAATAACAGTTATATTTTAATCACGGATTCAAATATTTTCTAGGGAGACTCCCGTTTAAATTTTTAGAGATTAGTGAACAGAACTGGCAAAAAAAATTTAAATTTCCACGTTTGCTATTTTTGGCAATATCAAGATTTTTAAAGAAAAGAAAAGCCTTGTATTTGTCCAAAATAAGACATATTTGACCACGCATTTTAAATAAACTAAAACCATTCCAGCCCAAGAAACATGGTTTAATGAACTAGTAGTTTGTGTTCTATTACTGTTCCAAACGGCAGTATTCTCCATTCTTTAATTCCCGAGAAAATATAGGAAATATAACACTACCTCATTTCGGCCTCTTATTTCCCTTAACAAAAACGACTCAATTTCACCAGGTGACTCTAGACCATTGATTTTATGCTAATGCTGTTACGTAATCATGTATGTGATATAATTTTTACATGTGTTGTTTGAAAGACAAAGGTACAGTGTTTATGTAATCATTGAGAAATGCCATGAAAACGATCCACAAATGACGTCACGAGTCAACTCTTAAAACATACTGACTGCCCCTCGTACAGCCTTTAGTATGCGGTATTTAGGTATAAATGGGACTGCTGCCCTCCTATGATCAATGTTGTATGTGTTCCTTGAACGCCACCGCACCAAGCGTTGGTTGAGTTTACAGATATGCGGTATGTAGGCATAGACCATTAAAAACTGGATTGTCACCCTACTATGACCAATATTCCTTGAACGTCACCGCACCAAGCGTCGGTTCAGTATATACTGCCTTTAATATGCGGTATGTAGGCACAGACCAATAAAAATTGGACTGCCCCCTCTCCTATGATCTATGTTCCTTGAACGTCACCGTACCAAGCGTTGGTTGAGTATAAACAGCCTTTAATATGCGGAATGTACATTCGGATGAACGGCCGGAAGGCCAAAGGCGTATGGAACATCGCAACCTCTCTGATATCGGGATCAACCATGCATATATGCAGGGAAGTGGGACTAGGTTATATGGTACCCTTTTGGCTTCTTTAAGGGCTGGGGTATGAGCGACCTTGAAGTTCCGGTATCTGGAGAGGGGAAGCAATGAGTTACCCCAAATCACAGCGGCAGGTAGTGACTGGGCCGCCGAGTGCTAATATATATTTATTTTGGAAGGTTCGTGTTTGTTTTAAATTTTGGGGCGTTTTTCCAAAATTTGATATTTTTTGGTCATATTTCAAAAAAGCGACATGCCAAAGACAACTCTTTGGGCACATAGTTTGTTATTGTTATTGCAGTTCTTTTCCACATACCTACGTTAACATTCGATTGGGTGATTTACTAATATTATATATTTTATGACTGCAATTTGGCGTTTTCAATGCGTTTTACACGTATCATGAAATTAACGCAAATATCTAGTCACGCTGCTTTTAGAATTTTTACCTGATCGTCGGCTTTTGCAGGCAACAGAATGCAGACTGGCTCACGATAGATGTCGTATTCCTCTATGTGGTTCACTCATTGATAAAATGAGTTTGCATTCCTTGTAACAACACACACATTGCCGTCTGGAAACCGGGTCTGGTACTGATTTTGGGACAGCCAATAGACTTCAGCGCCGTATCAAATCTCATAAAAAACCACACGACTGACGACTATGTGTTTATGTTTCCCGCACGAAAGCTTGTGTCTACATCTATTACTATACTTCTTTGGAAACGTTGACCTTTGACCATTCTTTGTATAACGCCCTGATATGACTTTGATATGTTCGCTTGATTGGGTACGTTATAGCATCCATTTCATTGAGGTGTTAGGACTTGCAGTATATAGATAATACTTGCAGGGATACAATAGTTTAACATGGTGTGTGAGCATGGTGAAAGACTCATTATTGATTAGGCGCGGACATATTAAAGGCACAGGTCCTTTGCGTGTATAGCAGAAAATTATAATAGAATGTGTGAATAGAATGTTTGGAATTTTGCAACTAAAATACTAACTGCATTCTGCATTATGTATTTATTTATTTATTTATTTATTTAGGCCTATGCCTATTTATTTATTTACTGACTTATTTATTTATTTTATATATTAGTTAGTAGGCCTAGTTAGTAATATTCCATGATAGGCCTACGTCGGTTTATTATTGATTGTTGATAACTTGACAACTTGATTGATTGATCGATTGATAGTCATTTCACATTATATTCCTAGTTTATAGGCCAATTTGAATAGCATCGTACATTAGATAAATAGACCTATCAGTATTGATTTATTCTTTTCAGCAATATCAAGGATTACTATCAAACTTCTCATAGCTGATTGTCAGTTGGCTCAGTGGTAACGCAGTAGGTTTTACAACACCGAGGTCCCGGGTTCGATTCCCACCTCTGCCTATTTTTTGCAAGGCTGAGAAAAAATGAAATTTCTGGACTGCAAACTTATTTGGCGCGCGATCTGAGCTGGTCCTTTTCTGGTGGCTGTGTCTGTTACAGGCACACTCCCTCTGCATCCAAACCAGGTTCACGCTCATTACACCTCCCTTAAGGGGGTACTACACCCATTGCATTTTTTTGCGGTTTTTTGCATTTTGTGAAGAAATGAGAAAAAAAAAATGGACAAAGTGGTATGCAAAATGAAGGGGCAAATCTTCTCGTTATATTGGTGGCATCGGTATGAATGTAGCTTACATGCTTTTGAAGATAGAAGCCAAAAGGAGGTACATCACTCATGCTTTAAATTCACTTCATTTTGGAAAGCTTGCTATCAACGGATTTCGTTAAAATTTTGGATACGTGTTGCCAACGCATTAGAGAAATAATGTTGATATGTAAAATGGGAATAAGTGGTTCCTGATGGCTTCATGAACTTGGTGATTTTCAGAGCTCCACATCTATCAAAAACGAGCTGGTTAAAATGCTTCTATTTTCAATGTTGAGCTATATTTTGTATTTGTAACTAGCGACATTATTTCACTGAAACTTACTTAAGCCATAGGTAACAGGTTACCACAACCATACTACAGCAATGTTAAAAAAAATTGCATTTCTCGTCACCTATACCCACCATATTCAATAAGACTCGTAAGCTTAGATTTGCTAATTTTGGTAACTATTTTGTCGTTATTTTCTAATCCATTTCAACTAGGAACTCCAAAATTGATACAGTGATATAATATTTTAAGTGGATTCATATTTTTTTTGTCTTACCTATCATTGTCGCTATCCAAGGCAAAAAAAAGCAAATATATTCCATAGAATTCTGCACTCGCCACGGTATCCGAATTTTGACACGCGAATTTTGACTACATCACCCGTGCGTTATACCGGGGCGTTATAATTACTTTTATAACGAGCTGTCTCCGGGCTGGTTATAACCAGTTGCCGTGTTTTATGCATGTATATATTTAGGTATTTTTAAGCTCAAATATTATTCTGGCGTATGGGGCAATCCCAATACGGAGCCATGGAGTATGAAAAAAAAAAATGGACAAGCCAAGACGGGCCGGGGAAAGAAATTTGGGAAAATTGGGCAGATCGAAGGGGGGGAAGCGATATTTGGTGCACATTAAATGGGACACGACGGATTTTTGAATAACACGCACTTTTGGAAGTCACGTCACGGGTACGGTAGGCCTATGCCTACAGTATTACGCAGTAAAAATCATGAAAAATTTCCTGCACGTTATCCGGCACGCTACGTAGGCCCTACGCTCGCATTTAGACATTCCCATCTATACAATTTTAAAGGCCTATCCAGTAATCCCAGCAAAGTGTGAAAAATTAAAATTAATTATAATGTCTAAAAGTGAAGGATACCCCAGGTAAGTCATTTAAATTGTCATTTGGTATTTTTGAAATGTAATATTTGGCACATAGGATCCTATCAGCAGTAGGCCAATTGATGTAGGTGGCCTATCATAGGCTTAGCTAGTAATCAGATTCGTGTAAAATGTCTGATGATTTTTTTCTCGGGATGAGATTTTGTCTTTAGTACTCGGTGTTTGGCTAATAAACCACTAATACTATAACAACAAACAGGGACAACAAAGGCGATTATGGCCGGGGAAGGGAAGGGGAATGCAAGAGGTAAGAAATTTCAGTTGGTTTTATAGGCCTACACCATTTGGAAATCCCCCAGTGAGCCCCTTATCATGCTTATTGAATATTTTAGTAGTGTTATGACCCCGGGCTAACTTTTATTTTTCCGTGTTATGTACGCCCAGAGAAGATACGCCTAATTATTAAATTGCGGAATTGTAGGCCTATACTCGTGCTTTACACCGCTGATTCAGTTTATATTATCGCAACTCGCCATCTGGGGCGGTGAATTGCTTTCCCCATGCCAACAAATCTTTGCCCTCCCCACTTTGACATGCCAACCCCTCTATCGACATACCAAAACATTATCCACCTACACCTATGGCAGCCGACGGTATTCAGTTTTAGGCAGCAGGCCGAGAAGGGGCAAGCCGCAAGTTTTGGCACGTAGGCGAGTACCGGGTATATCATTGCAAAAGCCAAGTATTAATATACCCGGGGTATAATAGGTCTACTATTATTTAATATGTTCACGTTCTATACTTACTTTATTAGGGCCTACCATTTAAAATGTCTAAAATTGCGGAATTGTTAAAATGTCTTAAATTGCGGAATTGAGCAAATTTCTCATACGTCCAGTGCCGTAGGCCCCCACATAAGGGGGCAATGGGGGAAGCTACCCCCACCCCTGTGGGAAGTCCGCCCCCCTTGGATGCGGTCGCCCTGAAGAATTTTATTAGGGTCTTTTTGTACTTTTGAGCCTATTTTGTTTCGTCACAAATTCCCCCTTGAATGAGGGTTTCCCCTTTCACTCCTTTGCCCCCCCCTTAAAAATTCCTAGCTACGCCCATGATCCCCCCCCATGACGCCACTTCACGGGGAGGGAAGAGGCTAACATACATTTCTTGATTTTATCAGGGATTTTACCAAGAGAAGGTGCTAGGCATACATGCTCATGTTTGAATCTGGCAACACGAGAACTTTGAACTTCTGCGGTAGTCTTGTAGCCGTCCGGCCCTGTTCAGTTTTATACACGCATTTGAATAGGAATTGTTTTGCGCACTTACTTAATGTTTATGGAGCACATTTTCTTCATTAGTTTGTCAAGTTGATGTCAAATGTTCTATTCTATATTATTTGGCAATAGTGTTTTTTTGCCTACAGTATGTCCAAACATGGTCCAATGTTGTAATTTGTTGTTTTTGATCGCAAAGGTCGGATATTTTTATTCCCGATTTAACTGTGCACCCGCCTGAGGGCTTCGCAAGGGTGCAGAATTCGGCGAAAGTTTGACGGTAATTTTGCCTTTTTTGACACTAAAACGCATTCGATCCTTAATTTTATTTCAACAAAATTTTTGATTAGGTAGCATATTAAATGAGGCGGCTACCAACTTTTTTACTTTTTCTTAAAGAATTATTCTCAAATGTCTGACCTGTGTATTTCCTATTGGTAATACAAATTGACGTGTCAGCCCTAGTAGGCAGGTCGTATTTTGGACCGGTAGCGAGTCTAATACGTACTGTATGTGAATATCGATGAATGTTAGAAACGGCAGAACCCGGTTGTGAAGAAGACTACGTGGATCGTATAGCGTCCTTACCAACCAGCCAACTTTAAGACAAATGGGTGAAAAAGGACACTCTTTCACGATGTTTTTTCATATTTTTTTTATTTCACATGATTCGTGCATATATCGCCTAGCTATATATGAAAAAATATTTTTTTAGACCAATCAAACCAATATATGGGTGTAGTACGCCCTTAATACAACGCGTCAAAATATCTTCCAATGATCCGTATTATGGCACTTAGTTGCAAAGCTGTTTGGTGTGCTCATGGGGTTGAAGCGCGCTACATTTTATAATCTCCATCACCAACTTGCAATTTGTGACAAACAGCTAGCCAACAAGTATACAGAATAATAGCTCACTGTCCCTTCAACTGCAGGAGTTTTGGTTCAATAAAAGTCTGTTCGACAGTCATTACAAAAATGGTTTACTACTATTGGCTAGTCTCCTTCACAGCCGATTCCTGTCAGTCCTAACACTCGTCATTTGTAACAGACATGCAGTCTGGGCGCAAGACTAATAATTGGATTGCCACGAGAAAGTCAAACTCCGATTTGTGGATAATAATAATAATGTGAAAAGATGGTGGATTTTCATACTTTATGCAAAAAATCCGCATAGAACCCCTAAGTTGATTTCAGAAAATAGAAGATTAGATTACCATAAAAACGAAACAGTAATCTTTAGCGGGGTTCTATGTAATTTTTACATCATCTTTTTAGTCTTCATTTTCACTAAATTTTTAAAAAAGTTGGCTATATCAAATTAAAATTAAAATACTCTGCCTTCTAAACCAGAAAAATGCCGCGATTGTGCCGCAAATCGTTATGATGTACAGTTGATATTCATATAATTCTTTTACATAATTAAGATCCTTCAGTTTTGACACAAAAATATTTCATTGAAAACTCTCCTACTTGGCTATTTCAAACAGGTAAACAGGCTTCCTTAGCAAGGGCAATAAATTAGCATTAAAATTAATCTTATTCTATAGGGATTCTACAAACACTTGACTTATGACGTCCGCTGCTGTGTATGACCACTGATGTGAATAATTACATATTTTAATTGATTATCACCTCCTCCAAATTCACGAAAAAAGAAGAATAATCGAATGACAGCCGAAAACATTTTCTTCCATGGCTACTGAATACAAGGCAATAAGATTTTGTTGCAAGTTTCAAGTCATGTACGCTGCGAAGTCATTATTGAGATATTGCAATAAATGAGGTGTCATAATGCGCAGAAATAAATTCTGCTTCGAATGCATTTGGGATACGATCAACCGTTCAAGAAATTTTGCTTAGATAAAGATAACAAAGAGCAAACGTGAATCTGCTTTTGTTTTTAGGGTTTTTATATTGTTTGTGTGTTTTTTTGAATACTGATCTAAACAACAGGAACAACAAATGTAAGTTTATTTATCCGTAAAATAGAATAAATTAAATTTGAAATCAACCGTTTACATTTCTATAAATATATATACTATAATCAACATACCTTTCATACTATGCCAATGACAGATTGAAAACAATTTTTGCTATCTCAACAGTTTTCTGTCAAGTCTGTCAAGTTCGTTCCATTAGCAAAGATCAGACGCGTCTTATAAGGGCTACATTACCATTCCAAATCACATTATTAATGTTAGGGTAAATCGTTCGTAACATTATTTTGGCTAAAACTGTGTTGACGCCTTTGAGGGCTGCTTGAGGGATAATAAAAAAGTGTGGAATGATAACATTCAGGCTTTAAAACATCAAAATAAAAGTATTGTTTATTGGAATTTGAATACTAACCAAATACTTTATTACGCGAACAATAAAACAGTATTCAAAACATCCGCTGAAGACGCCGGTTAACTCGGTGAAAGCGCTCCGGTGTTCCAAATTTGAGTAGCGTAGGAATTTAATTTTGCCTTCTATTTACGTTTACCGCTACGTAACCTTTCTAAACTGGCAAATACGTTCGAAACACATGAAACACGTCACGCATACCGCCAACCATTTCTCATAACTAACAGAGGTTTGAATTTAAACACTAAAGTCTAACTGAAGCCATTTTTGTTTCCTTTACATAAGTATTGTCTTAAAATCACTTCTAAAACAACATCAGCATAAATCACAATTCAATTAGCATCAATTTATATCTATTTTCAACGATGCTTATACACACTAGTCAATTTAATAAGTCCAAATTTTACCGAACTGAAAAATACACCTTACCTCAAGCGGTATTTATTCCAAACACGATACCGTAAAAGTTGCAGAGAACAAATGAGACAAAAACATATCCCGAAGACTCCTATATATAAATAGCAGGTGGTTTTAACTTATTTGCTATTTGAATGCTGCAACCATTACTCGTAATAATTAACCATTAATATTGTATTCTCATTAAATTGGATGATTTTAACGGGAGAAACGTACATCAGATCTTTTACGATGACATTGATTTCGCCAACTCATTATGAATCATTTTTAATAATTTATATGATCTAAAAGGTAAAAATATTGATAAATTATGAATATCATCATGGGGAATATGAATTTCAGTACATGCGCACAATGATTATAATTATTAAAACAAATGTCAAATATATTGCCGGTCATGGTACATGAATCACGATATATCTGGAGCTTACTTCATGAATTGTTTTATTGGCCATCTTCTTGAAATTATATATGATATCAGACATAAATGTAGTAACGTTGTTTTGTATTAGGGAATTTCGTACGATTACAAATTATCGATGATATACATGTATGTCTTAAAGAGGTATGGTCAGATTTTTTCATATTGAGTTTCGTATCTTACGTTGAGGTCTGCACCAAAATAATCTGATTCCCAAGTTCTGAGGTAGTACCCCCTTAAGTGTGGTATACCACAATAACGAGACTATCATTTGTCGTTCATAACATCTAAACGGAACATATTTCAGGGATTAGGAGACCAGATAGTATGAGCATTTTTCTGATGCCTAAATTTTAATGGGAGAAACATGGAGATGAGGTTGTCGATCTTGTAAGACATCTTTAACAAATTTTAAACAATGACTAAACAATAGTTGTTAACATCACTACGCTAATGCGGCACGTTATATAATGCGAGCATGTTCAAGTTAAGTTTGATCGACGACGGAAAGAAAGCAAATTAGTATAAAGGGGTGTATTACTCTTTCATTAAAAATGACTTCCACTTAGAAAGACTGATACATAATTCCTACAAATGTCGATAACTTTCTATAGAAACCTCAAAAACAGAAGACAAAAATCAAAAGAAGACAAAAGCCAAGTACACGCCTCCGGAAATTCAGTCTGAATATTACGACATGTGACCTATTCGATAACATTTAATATTAGTATGAGTTTTACGGTCTGAAAATCACAAGGAATTGAATAATCTTCACAAGCACATAACAACATGTATATTATTAAAAGGAACATCACTCAACGACAAATAATAATAAGATTATTTGCTTGAAAAATATATTGAAATGCAAAATCCATGACAACCCACGCAAAACTCGTAATTCGAAACTCGCATTTTGCACCTCCAAACATACCAAATATGCATTTTGCACCTCACTTTAAAAAAAGAGTGCAATATTGCGATGCAGCTTTTACACCTGTTCTGCTACCAAGTCAAGGCCAACTTGAAGCAGCCCTGGAAAAATAATATAGCATTTCATATAACAATTAGGCTAAACCAAACTTGGTTTCTACGAAACGACGTTTTGTGCTGAACGAATCGTTTTTAAACAAGCCAAGAATTTAGCAAAAAATGCAACAATCGCCGATATAAGCAGTTTGATTTCGACTTCTTTGCCCTGAGATATCACCATTACGAATCACGAATGTAATTATTCAGTTATTTCGGTTGTGCATTTACGTATTTCAATTTTCAGTTACACGGCCCAGTTGTAAATTCTATTTGAATGCATACTCCCTCTGTTTACGACTATAGCTAAATCTTCCACAGGGGGAATGTGGATCTCAAATGGAATCACCTAATGGTGAGAGTCAAAACAAGATTTAAGATTGCGTGTGCCATTGACGTGCGAAACAGATCTACTATTATAATATTATTATACAGTTAACGTTATTAAATAATTATAAGCTGTTATGTATTAACCATCTGCTTCTTCTGTGTCTTAATGAAAATAGCTTTCTATAATAAGGAAACTGGGATATATTAGAATAGACCAATGTTTTAGAACTCGATTCGGACAATCACGGTGGGTTCACATGATGCAATAAGATATTCCGATATCTCACTGAGAAAAATACAAATTTCGCGGCAGTCATATGGGGGTGAATATATCGTGGGCCTGGTTAGGGGTAAATATCTGGTGACTGCACGCGAGCATCCCAGAGTGTGCATCCATAATAGAAAGTGTCTATAGACGGCACTCGGATCCCCATCCGAGAAATAGTCGCGTAGTGAGCAAGTTTCTCGTAAATGCGTTAGCTTTATTGTACGTTCACGCGGTAACTCTGCATTGAACCATATCATGCTGATCACTCGCACCTGAAAGATTAGTATATATACTTGAAAAAAGCGGTATTGTATTCAACCTAAGATTGCATACATACACAGGCGATGAGTACAACATGCTTGCAGTGCAGCGCGATACATTGAAAAACTGTTTTACCCCATTGAAATAGTAGTAAATCCGATTATTATACCATTTCGCCAGATAATAACCATGGCTGTAGGTGATGCCACGTATCCAAGGTGATTTTGGCCGGGTGGTCGGAGTTAGTAGACGTGGAGAAATAACGTCTGAAGAGAATGTCTGGAGAGAAAGACTCGCTCGTTTGTGTGATTCCTACGCCGTTATCGCCGGCGTCTAATGAAACATGTTCGGTAGACACGAACATGTCTGCTTGTTTGCGTCGGGGTTTGCGTCCTTGCCAAATTTTTTGTTATGCAGTGCTGGCTTCACAACGCGAACCAAAGTCATTAGTCTAGGTGCTTGTTTGTCTGGGCTCATGATGACCGTCTGTGGGTCTCTCTTCCTATGTTGTTATGAAATAAGGTTCGCTATGTTGAAAATGGAATAAGGTTAGGTTTTCGGGCTAGGTTTTACGTTAAGATTACAGTTAGGGTAAGGCCTAGAGTTAAATTCGACATTGCGAACCTTCTTTCAATATTCGACATAGTGAGCCTGATTTTCGACCTCGCCAGCCCTCGACACAGTAATCCCGGTTGTAACCATAATTTCGTTCGATAGAATATAATTATAAAAACAAATCAAGGATAAGTCATGTTTATATGATATTATGATGCGCAAAGCGCCGGCAATCTACAATAATTATTTATAGGACAATGTGATCATACAAAATGAGATTTATTTAAAGGACATATAAGATTTTCGCATTTTTTAAATATTTATTAATGTAGTAATTACTAACCCCGAATATATAACCTAGACAGTGTTTTTCTTGTCAAGAGAAACTCTTTATTTCTTTATAGCCGGAGAGTAATTGCGCGTGCAAATCCAAATGACGGCGATCTCATACGGACGTCTCAGTTATCTTCATATTTTATCGGTATTTTTGACAAGAAAACAGGTATGACATTTCCCCACGGTTGTTTGATGTGATCATTTATTAATTTTCTAACAAAACATTATGCCAATATTTAATGCCAATATTTATCACACTATTTATAGCTATTTTATCATAGATTCTCGTTTCTCTATCAAATTATTCATCTTGTCCTGCTCTTTTTTGTGGTAATTTTCATTCTATAAACTGTACATTGTGTACAAATTGAAGGCGGTATTTACATACATTTTAAATTTAAATTAGCAAAATAGTATGAGTTATTCCTTACATTTTATGATAAAAAGTTGTTAAAAATTGTCAATATACAAGTGTCTACACATTCTAAAGATGCAAACAAAATTTAAGATAAATAGCGCCATCATTGTTCAGACAAATAGCGCCATCATTGTTCATCTGTTCTTAAAAATGAGTACAGTTTACATGCCATTAATCAACCGTGTCCTCACTTTATCAACGATTTTTGAGTGACTTCAAAAACATTTAGAGATGTTTTGGTTTTCTAAGGATCTTTTAAAGTCCGTATCGGTGTCGATCCCGCAAAGCCCCGTGCTCGGACCGGACAGGAATACACTACTAGTAATTTAAAAACAAATAAAACGCACTTACCTCAACACGTAGAACAGAAGTATAGATATTAAAACCAAAGGAGACGATGGCTGTGTAAGTGGCTGCAATTTCACAGAGGCACTTTATATACCTACTTGTTTCGCAATATGATCTGAGAGTAATATCATCACTAACAATCAAACTTGGACACGTCATCTTTAATCATATACCAACGTTGTTGTGCTGAAATGTATGCTCCCAGTGGGATACAAAGTTTTATTGTTAATTATTAAATTTGGGTAAAGTATTCAAGTTCATCTAGGAAATGCATTAAATGACCAGATGTTACAGTGAAATATAAAGATCACCAAATAAATAAAAATGATACTTTGGCCCATCTGCCGTGCATTATGGACTAGGGACTATTGGAATGTAGCGTTGTTTAAATTAAGAAACAAGTGGGATATCAAAACCGATGAACCTTTGATGTGAATATATTGGGATGAAAGTTGATCTTGGTATCATTTGTCACATTTGCTGGTCTGATGTCATTATATAAACAATAGCTTATTAAGATTAACTGTCATTTGAAAAGGTTGTAAATGGTAAGCAGATATGTCTGATGGTCTGAACGATGGCCTAGGGCCGCTGTTCCAGGTGAGCAGGAGGGTTAGAGTTCATGCCGGGTTGATGATTAAACGCATGCGTGTTCGTAAACTACCCATGACTACAGCTTTAGTCTCCTCCGCCTTAACAACACGCTAGTTAGAATTCTCTTACCATGTGGAATGACTGGAATTACACTGACGGCTGAGGAGAACACTAGTTGGCCAGACGGTTGAGGAGAACACTATAGCTGGCCAGACGGTCTAATTCTATATTAAGGGGATACGGAAGTCGTCTAGGTGATTTTCTAAAGTACTAGACATATGGACTTCACATTTGGTAGGATGATGTATCTTTGTGAGACGATTAAATTTTGCCGGAAAAATTTTCAAAAAAATCCGGTTGCCATTTTGTTGTTTTTTAAATATGACGGTGCGCGCATGTTTTTTCAGTAACGGTTAATCCGATTGCGCCCAAATTTTGTAAATATGTCAAATAAAAAGGTATCTAGATTCAACCCAGGTGAATTTTTTTGTTAAAAGTTAAGATCGGGGAGATACGTTTGGATAAAAAAAAAACGTTAAAAGCGCGTTTTCGTTTAAAAATTATGAAATTACGTCGTTTCCATGGTTACGATTTTTTGTTCCTAAATCCGCTCTGAGTAAACCAAGATATAAATGTTTATGACCTACCTACCAAATTTTATCTCAAACGAAGTATGCGTTACTATTTTAGCACGCGTCATTTTGCAACATGCAGAAAAAGCCATTTAAAGTCTAGAAACACTAAATATGCAAATTATGCGTTAAATATGCGAATTACGTATGAAAAACATTGATTCATATTTTCTATAAGTGTTAGATTAATTTAAAACACATTTTCAATCAGAAAAATAGCGTTTTTACAATGAAAATTAATTTTACTGAGTAATATCTTAAATATCGCCGCTTGAAAACAATACAATACAAAGGAAATATGCCACATGTAAAAGTATAGGAAGAACGTCATTTAATCTAATTTTCTTGTCGCCTTTTCTGCTCCAATCGAACATTACTCCAGAATCCAATGTCCGATTTGATTCAAACAAAAAGCAAATTAATGCTGAAAATTTACAGTATTTAATTAAGAAGAAATCACAAAAAGGTTTCCAAACCCCAAATTCCTCAAAATGACGACTTCAGCATCCCCTTAAGCATATAATACATCAACAATCACCGTCATATTCCATAGATTTGCGACACGTGAATAATATAGTGGCTAATGGGACCTATTTTTATACTTGGGATACATATTCTAGAATCGTGGCGTAATTCCACCCGCCCTGTCCATAATTCAACTTCCCAGAGGCCCGCGTATCCTACGGGTCGCTACTAAGTCCAGAAGTAGAGCAAGATAGGTTGGCTATGCCAGTAAAAATGTTTTTCTTTGTTGATTATTGTTCTATGGCTGGTAAAAAATGAGATTCCGAGGAGTGTAAAAATTGTCACCCCTGGGCAATTCGAGATATTCAAAGTCAAGGATTATACATGAGTCAAAATTGAAAACTTGTCCAATTCTTTCCATTATTATGTTTTGTTGAATCCAAGTGTGTAAAAATATTGGATCCAAAACATAATAATGATAAAATTGGATGTTTTACGCCCAATATTTATTGGTGTCGCAATGAGTTTTAAAATATTTTAAAATTCATAGCTCGATCAATTAATAAGGGCTCAAATGATCCAATTTTATATCAAACATGTGCCAAATTATTCCTTTGGTCATAGGAATTCAGGAAATACATGCCTATGACTTGTCGGTGTAGAGCATAAATGTCGAAGGTTAAATAGGGGGACTCCACAGGGGTTAAAATAGAGAAAATACTCCTTTGTTGATGAAAATTGTCTCATATAGTTCTTTCTTTTATAGCAACTCTTAAACAGAATAGTTTGGACCACATAGAATAACTTATTGCCAAGACAGCACAGTAAATAGGTCAATGCCATTTTGAGTCGTATTAGTGTTGATCTACCACTCGATACAGGTAGTTTTAACTATTCTTTATTAGATTGAGATAACAGTGCCAACAATTTGAAACCATTTTCAACATAACTGGAGCATTTATTTTTAACTATTTCAGCCCGTAAAAAATGTGGACAACTCTGCACCCACTGTAATCTTATTGATACTACTCATAGAATATTCTGTAATCAGCGAAGAAAAACACTTTAATTGACAAAAGCATCTCACCCGATAAAACAATAGTTTGCAGCCGGAATATACTATTCGCTCTTGAAGTGACGTAATAATCAGATTAACTACTATAACAATAGATGAATACAATTTTTGACTATACCGCCCTGCACAACAAGCAGGTTGCACTTAGATTGAATACAATACCCCTCTTTTCAAAGATACTTATCTTACAAGTGCAAGTGATCAGCATGACATGAATTTGCTACAGAGTTACGATCCAGGTATTTATACCTGCTCTTTGACATATATGGTTCAATGCCAAGTATCACGTGAACATTTTAGTGCAGGGCGATATATTCAAAATTGTTCATCTATTGCTATGGTAGTTAATGCGATTAATTACGTCACTTCTACGGCGAATATAAAGGCCCACTGAGCATGTGAGTTCCTTTTGCCACGAAAGTCTTCCACCTGTTGTTCTCACTATAAGTCATGTTCACCGGTAATAAGTCATTATTACCAGTAATAAGTCACTTATTACCGGAAATAAGTGACTCATGTCCGACCGTGTGAACACGACTTTACACTGAAAACACATTTGTACATCCACCTGTTTGCACCCAAGATCAATTAATCGTGGGGAGCTTGGATTAGTCTCCAAACTTTGAGAAAGGTTATGGGATGTCGCACAATGATGTGCCTGTCAATGTGGAAGATAGTACGTCACCCACAAAGGAGAGCAAAAATTGTCAAAACTTGTGATTGGAGTTATATGATATATAACTTAAACGAGGTGAAAAACACCTGCTCAACTTTGACAGCGCCATTCCACTAATGACAAAATCGTTATTATAATGCGTTGTTCACGTAGAACAATAGCTTGATCGGGCTGGAAACCGGAAACCTAAAATCAGAGAAATAAATGTTGTCACACTCTGGTATACTAAATGAAAATCGCCACCCTTCTCCCCCGATTAAATGTTGATCAAAGCACTTTTTTCATTGGTCTCAAGATTGATTGAGGGGGAATAGGGGGAAAGGGGAAGGTTTGTACTTTCATCAAACATAGCTACATGTATACTAATTTCACTGAACTATCAGAGCGGCAATGAAGAGATCTAACCTATTGTCAAGGTGTGCCAACTATTTATTTCCTTGATTGTAGCCATTTCCATTGTCTGTATCTTCGATAATTTTGAGTAAAATCATATTTGTATGGTATAACGATCTTCAATATTTACTATCATCAGATAGATCTGTAAAGTACCATTTTTTCATTCCTTTCATTTTCAGTTGAAAGAGTTGGAGCATGAATGAACATTATCGCTTAAACATTTGAAATCGCGATCAGAGTATTGGATTTAATTAAATTACACCCGTGGGTATTGGCCAATATCGTGAACTGGCGTTCACGATATGAAACTCGAATCAAGTAAAGGTTACAGATACGAAAACTAAAGAAAATTAATGGCATCTACTGCAATTCACGATGATTCACGATATGTGTTTAGCATCTGACATCATGAACTTGCACAGAGCAAAACAAAAAAAATGTTGCTAGAATAAATGTCCGGATACATGATGATAAAAATTGAGCATTTAGAACGAATGAATATGAATGAATTAGGGTTATGTCTACTATTTAGGGTTAGGATAAAGGTTACAGTTAGTTTAAAGACTATCAGGTTCGCAATAGGACCAGGAATAACAAGGTTAGTGTCCTGTAGGCTTAGGATCATAGATGGGGTATGATAATGGTAAGCTGGGATAATAAAGTTACTTCCTTGTAGCTATTGTACAGAAAAATCCAATTCACGCATTCCTACACCTCAATGGCAGCCATTGAAGTTGGTCATCCCACCTGAAATGTAAAAAGATGCATGCTTTGCAGGAATTTTAAACTGTGTTTCATCACCCGTGTGAAAGGATGATGAATATTTACAATGCAATACAATATAAGATCGGTTGATTTTGAAGCAACGTTTTCCACTCAATTGGGTAGTTACAACACGGTGCGGATGGCCCCAGTAATGGCGGAATGAATCCTGACCATCACTTGGCTCGTCGGATAAGTGTATAGTTTCCATAAACATTTAAAAAGGTCAAGCATTTATAGGTACACAATTTAAGACAGTTGACGTTATAGATGTAATACATAAAATAACTAGATATTATCTGTCATGAAACGAAACACAAACGGTTTACACAATTACTGAACATAAAAATTGTATTTTATTATTAGTCTATTTTCATACATTTACTCTGGTATTTACAACTGCAATCTACAATTGCATTTAGATAAAATGTTATGCAGTTCGCTAGTCATTAGCTGCCTATTGTTATACAAGGCCCACTCAGTAATTTCATTAGCCAATCGAATTCGGTGTTGAAAAAAATGTTGAAGTAAAATGATAGATAAATTAAAAACTCAATTTTGTCTTCAAATTTAAAAGGTATATGACTTTGCATCAGTTATTTTGAGAGTATTGTAAAAAAAACATTGTGTTCTGGACATTTGGAATGCGACCCTCAATAATATCGGTTCCAACACACAATATTTAAAAATATTTTAAATATATTAAAACAACTCATGCGCCCTAATCACTTCCATTCGATACAACCTGTTCAGATTATACTCAAAATATGAATATTAGGTAAGGTGTGTTCTGGCTTATGAGTATTATGAAATCAGTACAAAAATATATACAAGAAATTCTATACATTTAGCATTATTTACATGCAACTTGGGTAACAAGGACTAAAATTAGCAAGGGGACCAATTCAATTTTTCAGTTCGAAAATCGTCACCCTGCTACGATAATTGCATTATAGAGTATTTTTGTTGTTGTTGTAATTTTGAGAACAAGTACAAACATTATTGTTCAAGCATGCATTTTAACATAATTATTCACCAATCTTTGCACAAGAACCAATGATAATGAGACAAATTAAAAGAAATAATCAGAAATAACTCGGGGTGATTACTGATGCATGCTTGATTCATATTTTGCAGCTTACTTCTCAAAATTACAAAGAATGACTTACGCAATTATCGTAGCTGAGTGACGAAATAGCGATGAAATCTCCAACCTTCAATTCTGTCTTACAAATGCATGAATTATTATTGATTCCTTCCTATCGCTACGTTATTGTTATCGTTATGAGTTTAACAAAGTGCCGAATAACGATTCGCTTCTTTGCTGAATTCATGTTACTCATTTATTTGAGGATAAAGATCATACTGTATCAATTATTTAAGGGGGAAATTTATTCGTGGTAAATGAGTTAAAGCGAGTGTCATACATGGTTAGTTAAATGGTTTCGTCTTTATCTCAAGTCTGTTAACAAGAGAATTAACGTGTAACATGAATTTAACAATTCGGCATTCTGTCAATCTCAAATAATAATGTACTTAGCTCGCATAGCTAATATTGGGCTATTCCAGAAATTAAAGGCACCCCTAAAGAAGACATGGGATTCCCAAAATTTTCACAACCCTAATTTCCCAAGAAAAGACACCTTTTATTTTTGGCTTCGGGAATTCCCAAAAATGTTGGCAAAAATGCAATGCCTGTCTTCATCTACATCTACAGGAATTCTGGGTAGACCAATCAAGACACTGGGAATTCCCATTTTTTAAAATCATTTTATTGTCAAAATGGGAATTCCCATTTTTATTTTTTTATTTTTATTTTTTTTGATAAAATTTTGGTCTTGGAATTCCCAAAAATGTATGGTACAAACTTACATGTCTTTTTTAGGGGTGCCATTAATTTCTGGAATAGCCTATTATAAATTAACTAATCACGTAACACAACTGGAATCGATGGCCAGGGTCTATGGCCGGGGTCTTGCCCAATATAATTGAACGTGTATGGGCCGCATTACACTATGTACAATCGGATAACACAATTAGTATAGCTAAAATATGTAAAATATACATTGTTTAAAACAAAAGGTTTTAAAATAGTGGCGTTCTAGTCAGCCACAGTGTATTCCTTAGGCATATAAGCATGTGTCTTTCCATTTATGCAGTGACCAATCGGGAAAGGGATTCGGTCACGTGGTCTCAACATGTCAGGTCGGCAATATTTTGAACCCCCATACAAAAACATTCATACTGGGTCCGATAGATACTGTAACCTCAATTGGACTTTAACATTTAATGTTCTTGCGTATTTTTTAATTGAAATGAAAACACATCCATTCTGTTTGTTGAGAAAAGATAATTCTTATTTTGATCCACTGGGAATGCTTAGTGAGAGCTGCTCCTAGTGCGCCCATCCTTTTGTTCTGCCACTCGGTAGTCACATCACCTGGTAAGTAGTGAGTCTCGATCTGTATATAGTTTAAATCAGTTTCCAATATGAACAGGTTTTTCTACGATTTCTTCTTTCACGAACGGTATAGCGACATGTTTTACGATCGAGTACAGGCCGGCAGTCAGAACGATATCCGATGGGATAACCGCCACTGAAAGAAAACATACTAGAATAGAATTCTGGAATACCGTGCGCACAAGCATAACCCTAACCCTTATTCTAACCCAGCCTAATTATAGCCCTAACCCTAATACAAACCACCCTAATTATAAATATAACACTAATCCTAATTATAGCCCTAAAATTGTGCGCAGTGTAAACCAGAATTGTACCAAATACCAATTAAGTAGAATTGCACACTTAGGGCTATGTCCTGTAAGGTGTAGATCATTTTGTGGATTGTTGAAGGTACTATATTCTTTACAATTATTGTGACCGTCCACCACAAACCGCTCGTAAAGTCGGCAAATTGTATTCTGAGCTACAGCGCAAAATGTGCATAAAGGTTGCATTCATATGTACCTCAAATTGGTGCGACACGTTTCTCATTTTGTTAGTGCAAGTCAAACACCTATAAACCAATCATTAATCCTAGTGCTGAAGAGGATAATAAGCTTCTACCTATGTAAAGAATTCTTGAATAGCTCTAGTCTATGTTTGCTTTGGCTAAATGCCCACACGTAATTAAATTGATCAAGCTAGATGCAAGCACGTGGTTCTACATTTAAGACACTCACACAATGCAGCAGCTCCAATAATTGTTATCTCGACACGTACAATCCTTACATTTCACGCGCTTGAATGAATCCACTCCAGCATCGCATGGTTCTGCAAATACAAATATGTCATTGTTAACTGAAAAATAAATAACAAGATTGGATTAAACGAATTTAATTTTCAATAAATATAATTCGGTATTCATTATAAGATAATTATACAATTATAAATATTACATTAACACATATGTACACTAGTTCAATTCAATTGTCTTTTTGTCTACTAGGGGCGCTGTGTTTCAGTGATATTGGCTGCTCCGAATTATTATTAAAAGCTTGTTGGTTCGAATCCCAGCGGGAGGAGTGGCGAATCCCTAACATTACATTGCGCTACGCTACGCTACAGTACCCATCAGTTTCCAGTGATTATGGTCAAGACCATGGAGCTATTATAAGATGGAGAGGAAATAGATTACGTAACGCATTGAAACCTTGTGCCGATTTGAAATCTGACAAGCTATTCATCGAAAGGTACCTTTTGTTTGAGACAAAGGGCTTCCACCATTAAATCGGTAAGCTGACCCGACAGTGTATTAACGCTTTACCTAGCAGGCTACTGTCAATAAGTGATCAAATGCAAGTCGCGTGAAAGCGCTTAATGGAATGAAAAGTACCTATTGTTATACATAAACCCAAGGGTGTGATTGAGTAGCCGTAAGCACAAAAGGCACACATTAGCCGCTAATGCATAGTTCGTTGTCACCCCACTGACATTAGGTGCTTCATTTAAATAAATTGAATGCGCCTGCTGAATGATTACACATCATGGCTGCCATGTCTATAATGGTATTAAATAGCTACGTCCCGGGAGATACGTATACATGTAACATATTACATATAATAAGTATACCGGTATAGGCCTATATAAAAGTTGTTTTACAAATTGAGATTTTATTTTATTTTATTTTAAGAAGGAGAATGTCATAATCAGTGGCGTACTGAAGGGGGCAGCTCTTCTGTGAGAGGTCTTGGGAGGGGATGAGGTTGAAGAAGGGGATATGAAGAATGAGAGGGGACTGGAGGAAGAGAGAAAGAGGAAGAAATAAAGAGAAATAAATAAATAGACGTAAATAAATAGAAAGGTAAGGAAAATGATAGGAATGAGAGGGGACAAAACGTAAGAGGGGATGGAGAAGGGAAGGAGTTAAGAAGAGGGAGTGATACTTTAGCAAGTACAGAGAAAGGAAAAGAAATGAATGACAAATAAATGTAGGCCTTATAATAATTATTATAGAAACTAAACACAGCCCCCCCCCCTGCCCGCCCACACACACACACCCCCGGCCTAACACTAACAGCACTATTAGGCAGCCATTCGATGATGCCAATGCCTTTATGCGTTACGTATTTAAAACGCCCAGTCAGATGTATTTTACACCTGCCAAGCACAAGTCACCCAATTTCGAAAATTGGACGTTGAATGTACACTCTCATGAATATTGATTGGCAACATGTTCAAATATGTCAGCGCTCAAATCGGACACAATAGAACAATAGACCATTCAGTGCGTTGGTCAAGACTACCACAACAAAATGCAACATAGGAGCTACCTTATTATAGATGAATGTTATGAAAGGTCATACACTGTAAATCATGGGCATTTCAAGAAGTTCTTATGTTGCATACACTGTAAATCCAAGTGTTTAGGGTTTCTGTAACACTTTTTAAACACTGCAAGGTGTTACATTTTTCATTTACACAGTAAAGGTATAGGACACCTAAACACCAAAGTAAACGCAAAGTAAACACATAAACACAAAGAGTAAACACATGAGAGTATTTAGACTCTAAACATTCAACATGTTTACTTTCATATTGTTCGGAAAGTAAATGCACATGTGTTTACTTTGTAAACATTTGGTGTGTTTACTTTCTAAACAATTTTGAAAGTACGCATAATACTTTGATCGATAGACCATCGATAGAAACCATTTTACAATGTGGAAATGTGGCACACCAACATAGTATTATATTTTCATCTAAGACGAGCTTTTAAAATTGTCACAATATTTGATTCTTGCATAATTAGAAAGAGTAGGCACCCTAAATCACTAATGTTAACTGTCAAGTTAAATTTGCCATAGTTAAACTGTAGTCCGCCTAAACAGAATTATTAGACAGCTTGCGAAATGGAGTTACTTTAACTTTAACTTTAACGTCTAGAGGATTATAGAGGATTATGTATTCAAAACCACTCTGCCATTAAAGCCGCTTGAAGTTAAAGTTAACGCCAGAATCTATAGTGTGCCGTAAATTATGATGAAAATACGTCATAATTAAAACAATGGTTTGCATATTTCCTCATAGACTACATAATTACCACTTATGTATTGTCTAGTTAATAGACCAATTATTGGAAATCTAATTTGGTTTGGGTAAAAAACATGCCACATGATGCTAAAATTACTGATTGAATTAGATCAAAATAAATTTTGTTCCAAACGTCACACTTGATATATACATTTGTGTGTGCTCATGACGTACACCAAATCAGCTTGCGGAACCAAGTTTTTGGCTTGACTTCAACGCCAAGGGGATTACGTTACGTTCCAGTAAAATGGACTGATTTTACGGGACCCAGCAGTGTAGTGAACTTCTGCGAATTGCAGCTACCGTGAACATTTTTTTACAACGTTGCGTGTCTTATAATTACACCTCTATATAACCAAATATGTTTGTACTGTTCAGGTATTTTATTTAATTATTATTTTATTCATTTAGGCCTACATTATGTACCCCAATTCAGCAGAAAGCTGGTCTAACATGTGCCACGCTATTATACGCATATTATAGGCCTATGGGTATTGTATGTCAACCAAATTATTCATTATTAAAAGAGGAGGCCTATTTGTTACAAAAAATAAGAATGTCAGAAAAAGAGCATCCAGAAATATGTTGGTTGAAATTCAAAATTCTGGGAGTTTTAAAGAACAAAATGAGGATCATTCGGGGAGATATATTTAATTCGATCAGAATGCAAAGAGGAGTCCTTGCCCTCCTAAAAGAAAACCCCTGGCAACGCCACTGGGGAGCGGGACAGTGAGGATAGATGAATAGATGGAGGGAGGGGCTGATATGGACAGGTGGTGATGGTGGTGGTGGTGGGGGGGGGGCTAGGGAGAGCAAACATATAAAATGGGCTTGTGTCCTGATGGAAATATAAAATTGACAAAGCTGACGTTTACTGGAATAATAATTGAGCTTTTATTATAATAATCCGGGACAATAATATAGGCATATCACAAGAATATTTAATTGAAACATGTTTAGAAGTATAATATTAGCGTATAGCTCATAACATAGGCCTAATTCCCATTGCATTGGTCATCGACAAGAGATGTAATCCATGTTTATTCAAACTAAGCGCCTATTGTAATAAGTGTTACCAACAAACCACTTCAGCAAACAAAAGGGAGAAATTTGATGCAGTCGCTTTTACATACCCTTCTTTTGATCACCCATTGATACACTTCCCCTAGTTTAAACAACAAGACGCTGTTGGTACAGAAACCAATCTGACGTTCGCATTGAAGTGAAGTTGAGCAAGAAATCGAATCGATATTTTTGAAGTTGCCGTTAAAGTTCCAGTAAGGGTCGGTTCATAGTGAATATTCGAAGGCGAATATTCGGCTTCGAATACTTTTTGTGACGTCAAAATATATACGGCAACGAATAAAATATGATGACACGCCGAGTTGAATCGGATTAAATATCGCGCAACTGATAGCGAGATACTATTGATTTATATGAAAGGCTCGAGGTCACCTGAATATCGTTCGACGAATGATGATTTCAAAAATCCCCAATGAAAATTAACCTGCCCAGTTGTCAAATACGTCTGGATAGTTCCAAAATGGCTGATAACGAACTGAAAGAAAATGTTATGGGCGCAAGACTGCAAACCCAATTCTGCCATTTTTAATTCGCGGACCTAGTTTCTCAATAATTATAAAAATGCGACTTTTTTGGTGACTCAAATTTATGTATAGGCTTTCCACTTTTATTTAAGCTATAATTCGCCACTCTTTCTGATTAATAAGTCTAAAGAGGGGTCTCATTAGGGTTACACAAATGGCGCATTGATTTAGTTGTGTGGCCCCTTATTACTATTAGTGCGGTACAAGCGTACCCATTTTTATATGATATGAAAGTAAGGGACTGTTAAGACGTCCAGGAAAAGGAAAATGCCTAGCAGGCAATAGCATTCCAATGCTGTAGTGATGGTAAGTAATGTTTTATGCAAATAATATGATATTTAGGCTTTACAAACATAACCTAAATGTACAAGTGAATGTTTCCATATTAACGTAGCTCTATTTAAATGGACTGATGCAGAAAAAAAGTCTAACTCCAAATTCAGATTTATGCCTCCACCCCGGTTTTACATAAATAATCATTTGGCCCCAGTTCTAGGTCCCCATATGCATCTGCCCCTGGCAGAGGATGTGTGGGTCTGGGGTGGTAAATCATTGGTTATTGATATAAAATGCGTTTGCCATGGAGGTTCACCCATTTTTGTCATCTTTTCCGCACTAGCGGAATTCTTGACGTTTTGGCACCTATAAACGATGTTATTTTGGGCGGAATAAAGATGTAATGCGTTGTTATCAGTCAAATTCATAATTATAATTAATAATTAAGAGGGCAAAATAAGTAACATGTAGGAATGGATATATATCGCTTTGCAATGAATATCTTCATAAACTATGCCGAACAACCAAAACCCCGAGCGTTGGTACCCTATCATTGCGTGTTCTTTTAAAAAAATTCTTGTTTATTTCTATAATTTGTGAATCAGGCATTAAAACACACTTAGGCCCTAGCAATGTAGGCCTACACAAGTTCGGAACGAGACTTTTTATCTTTTGAAGCGTATTTCGGTCGAATGCCAAAATTGATTGCTCAATGAGTCATGAAATGAGAGCAATACTACTTTGATGATACCGATCTCAAGTGGATATCAGCCAATGAAAAATGTATTCACCGGAAATATATTTGTGGGAGTTGAATTTTGTTGAACTCGACAGATATATATTTGGTGGGTCACCGTGGGTGGTCTCATATATAACACTTGTGAGGGCTGTCATATTTGTCGGCGCTTCAATCATATCATATCATATATTTATTTATTTATTTATTTATTTATTTATTTATTTATTTATTTATTTATTTATTTATTTATTTATTTATTTATTTATTGATTGATTGACTTATTTTTTGACTTATTTATTTATCTTTTATTTATTTATTTATCTATTGACTCATTCATTTCTTGATTTGCTTTGCAGTTGAAACCTGCAAGAAGGTATGGGTCAACCTCCGCGCCGGTTACTAGGCAGGTATTCAGGTCAGGGGCGTAATCAGACCTGACCTTCCGGGGGGGGGGGGGGGAAGATTGAAAAGTTTCCCAATTTCTGATCAAAAGTTTTAGTATTTATGTTCGAGAAAGCTCGCTTGCCGCGAAGCGTTAAACGGTGGAGTCGGTGGGGTCCAGGGGCAAAGCCCAGGCGGGGGTCAAGGTGGCTGAGCGCCATGAAGCTCCTGGTTTTTGGCATATTAGAAAATATCAGTTCAGAGTACAAATTTCACAATGAAAGTAGTAGGCCTATAGATCTTCTTCTCTCTTTCTTTCCCTTTTCTCTTCTCCCTTGAGTCCCTTCCCCTTTTCTCTTCTCTCTTCCCCCTTTTCTTCTTCCCCCTTTCTTTTTTCTTTTCTTCTTTCCCCTTTCTCTTCCCTCTTTTTTCTTCCCTCTTTTTCTCTCTTTCCCCCTTCCCAATTTTTGACTCTTCTTCCAGGTTTTTGTGCCGGGGGGTAGCTTGCACCCCCGGCCCCCACTGGTTACGCCACTGCTCCTATTTAGATCCATTTATACAGACATTAAATCATGACAATAGTTCAATGGAGTTTACCTATTATGATTTTATTAACTTCGTTAAAGAAATTCTCTAAATTTTGCTTACCTTGGTCAACGGGCAATACTTGTTAATAGTCGGGCAACACTGTGAATTGTAGAAATATATCTTTCTCCGGTTCATAGTTTTATATTCGAAGCCGCATATATTTTGACGCCCAAAACGTATTCGAAGCCGAATATTCGCCTTCGAATATTCACTTTGAACCAGCCTTAAGGGGGTACTACACCCCTGGCCAATTTTGTGCCTATTTTGGCATTTTTCTCAAAAATTATAGCTCATTGGTGACAAGTAAGATATGTATATTATAGGGACAAGGACTACACCTACTGTACTGAAAATTAAGCAAGTCAAAGCAAGTAGTTATTGATTTATTGATCAAATATTGGTTTTACCTCATTTTTGACTGTAACTCCACAACTGTTGTCTGTGCTGAAATAAAATTTCCATTGCAGTAGTTGTAGTCCTTGCCCCTATAATATACATATCTTACTTGTCCCCAATGCGCTATAATTTTTGAGAAAAATGCAAAAATAGGCACAAAATTGGGCAGGGGTGTAATACCTTAACTTCATTCCGCAAGCTCTCTATTGTGTACGCTCGGCCGTATAATTCAGTATACAGCCTCGCTCAAATATAATTGTGCGAGTGAAAAGCGCCCTCTTTGGCAATTAGCAAATACAGTTGTGACATGATGCTTACATCAACGTCACGGGCGTAGTCTTAGCTCTCCAATGCCGTTTGGTCTGTCCAATTTGCTTGTTTTAATCTCGAGATATGTTTAGTTAACAACGAAAGGGTAAAATCACAATTGTGCCACTTGTACTAGGGAAGAGGGCTGTACATGTAAATCAATGATAGCATCAAGTTTTAAGAGTTCCTTCGTGAAATCAAAAGAATCAATTACACAACAATACAAAATTGTTTTTGTTGTTTTTACTGTTTTATCATGATACAGGCAGTTAGCAGCCTGGACAACCGATTCTTTAGAAATGCTTAGTCGCGCTGAAAGTCGATCGATACATGTTAAAATCAGCACAATTAAGAGATACACCTTTTTTTTTTTTTTTTTATTTTCTCGGTCAAATATAACGCAATATTTTTTTTCTTCAGTAATGTCAGTTAAAAACTTGGTGCTTGGATATACATTTTTTTACAAATCCTGGTGTTAAAATTAAGCATCAAATTGTGTCTTTTAGTGTGATATTTTTGATTTTTATAGGCCTTCAGTTCGCACGCGAGCTTTTTACGGAATTCATTTTTAGCGTCTCAAACTAATATAGTTTGCTAAAGAAAGATATTTCCCACCTCTGTAAAGCACATCGTGTGGGTCTATATATTATAGTTTTGTTAGAATTTCCGTTTTTATTTTACCCTTTTTCCCTTCATACTCCGAAAATGTCTAACTCATTACTTTTATCTCGAGAGCAACCAACAGAAATAGTCGATATTTCCTTTGTTGTTTATCCAGGTCAATTTTCCATTGAAAGCAAATTGCCCGACCAGCGATTTGGTAGCCCAAATCCCCAATTGAGTGTTCTGGTTAAACATGATCAGTAGGAGCGCTATAGGCCTGGGAATTTCTTTGCTATATTGAAGTTCTAGCAACACTGTAGCCATGCCGGTATTCCTATTAAACCCAGGGATATCGATCCACAATGCTAGTATTAGCCTTAGATTTCACTCGTTGATTTTGAAAAATGGTCAGCCGGCAGTTAAAATAGTGAAATGAAAACGCAAATTCTGACAAAACTATGATATATCGCTCACGGTGATGTGCGTTAGAAAGTTGGGAAAAATCCTTCATTAGCGAACTATCTTACTTTGAAAAGCTAAAAGGTTGATCCAAAAAAGGCTCGCGGACAGAGTTTAAGCCTATCAAAATCGAAAATCTTACACTAAATGACTAAATTTCACGCCTAAGTTTAACACTAGAATTTGAAAAAAAATACAGTATCAAGCACTACAATTTTTCCTGACATTTACTGAACAAAATTAGAATTTTTGCTTTTCATTTGGCCGAGAAAATTAATTTTACATCGAAAAGGTGTAACTAAAAATTTAGCTCATTTCAACACCAAATTCGATCGTTTGTATTGCCTCATTAAATGACTGAGTGAGCCTTGCCAAACAAAAGAATCGGTTGTGCAGGCTGCTAACTGCAGGTATAATGATTCTCTTTTTCCACTTAAAACATATTAAAAGATCAATAAATATTTCACATTCTGCTGTAAATTAAATACATGTGCATGTCAATGATTTTATCATGGTAAATACTGTTTTCTTTGTCACTCAAGACATGTTAAAAGACAAACAAATATTGCACACTTATAGGTTAATGAACGCGTATCAGGTATTACTTGTTGGGAGAGAAGACAAATTGCTAATGTTGATGCGCTAATGCGCGAGCCCCAAGGGGGGGGGGGTGCATTAGACGCATCAACATCAGCTATCTTTGATTAACAATAACATGTACAGCCCTCTTCCCTAGTAAAAGTGGCACAATTGTGATTTTACCCTTTCGTTGTTAACTAAACATATCTCGAGATTAAAATGCTTTTTACTATCCTATAAAAAACTGGAAAATTTAATATTTCGGAGTTCCGACTGATTTTGCTTCAATATTTTGATTTTATTAATTGCAGTGTTTAAGGAGGCACACAGGATCACTAATTATCCATTATTATTCACTCGAAAACTATTTATGTAAAGTATATAAAAGTATACATTTTTTAAAGGGAAATGAGCTCATAAATCCATTTAAAATGTCAGTTTTGGGTCAAAAAGTACAATTTTCGAGAAAATCCCAAAAACGGCTTTTTTGACCAAAAATTTTGGTCCGCCATAAAAAATTATTTGAAAATCAAAAACTGTAAAACATGAATTTTATTAATTTAGACAAATAAATCTAGAAAGTGTTTTTTATTTTTTCGAAATTTTGCTTAGTTTTTAAAATATAGGCAAAAATTCAGTAAAAACGTGTGACCCGTGTTCAAATATTTGAATCATGGGTGATAAAAAAAGTTCTAGGCCCTAATTTAAAAAAATGAAAAAACACTATCTAGATTTTGGCCATATCTAAACGTTTGACTTAAAAACTTACCTCAGTGATGCTTCATTTAGACGCTATGGCGGACCAAAAATGGTAAAAAGTGGTCAAAAGTGAACTTGCCGAAAATCGCGATTTAGAAAAATACAGCGGATTTTAGGTCCATTTTTGAAGATTATTCCATAAATATATAATCCGGTGACTTGTGACGTTTGGTCAAGTTAGAAAATGAGAAGGGGCGTCCAACTGCAGCAGATTGGCATTTTTTTGGTGATTTAGAAGGTAAAATATACAATCTTCTATAACAAATTACCGAGTTGCAAAACTTTTCGTGATAAAAACTCGAACGGTGGTGATGCAACTGCAAATTTCACTTTTGCAAACCTAATCATTCACCGAGTTACGCTGCATATTCACCTCATTTTGTAAAATCTTAGTGATTAAAGTCTAAAAATGAGCAAAAATACCTTAAAAAATATCCAGGGACCTCAAAATAGTGAGCATCCGTTACCATCCGCCTAACAACTACATCGCGTCAAACAAAAAAAATCTTGCGTCTTCGCGTATCGCGTATCAACACGCTGCCTCTGACGCAAATGGGAATAAATAAACACGGGAAAATCAAAATGAGTGAGGAGAGTGCATGAGTGCCATGGGTTGGCAATATTAGGATCAGGAAGAAGTACTAAAACTATGATACTACGGGCAGCTAAGAGGCGGATCGGATAAGAGGGAGAGAGGGGTGTGAGCTAAAGGGGGAACAGTGGAAAGAACAGGAGGATAGGGGACAACACGGGGGGGTGCACAAAGAAGAAGTTGATTAAAATGAATTAAATGAAACGACTGATCAATCGGATAAATTACAGGAGTTGGTAAAATTGTTCGCAATAAAAACTCGGAGCTCGGAGGGTGGTGATGCATTTGTAAAATTGCATTTATTTACGAACCGCGAAAGACGGGTGACCGCTAGTATGACAAAATTATCCGTGCACATTCGGCAGATGTTTATCCACATGGAGTAGCCATTTTATTTACGTCAGTCTTGTTTCCATGGTGCAGCAGAGCGTCCGACAAGGCCGCGGCGTCGCGTCGGCGTTTGAGGAGCGACTGGGCGCGCGGACAGACAGACAGGTTACGCGAATAAGTTGCACAGTGCATGGTCGTGTTGCCGCGAACGAAACCATGATAATTTAAGCACAATTTTGTCCTGTTCCGTATCATGCTCTGTATTAAAATTTGCGGACATCAGAACATTAAAAGTAGCATAGAATAACTGACAAGTAATTATTTTAGCAGATAATCAGGAAGTTTTATGAAATGAAGAATAAATTGAGACATAATCATGATAATTGCCATTTCTGTTTTTTCATAATTTTCATAATTTTGCTTTAAAAATGCAATGATTTTAATTTATCGTTTTTGGTGATTTTCTTTTCTTTTTTTCTTTTTTTTTTTTTTTTTTTTTGTGTTGACAAATATTGCATTTTTATGTTCATTGTCCTTTTCTGAACCATAAACATGATGTTGTTACTACTCCTTGCTTTTTCTTGAGAGGCACCACCGCGGCCCGTCCGCGCCAAAGATAGGGGCCTAGGCATTTTAACGCCCGTTATATAGCTAGGCCTACCTACATCACAGGAATTCCAAGTAAAATTTTAAAAGATTCTGATGTGTCGCATTACTCAATATTCCGTTTTTGTTATTGTAATTGTTTGTTGTTATCATATTTTATTTTTAACTTTTTACGGAATATCAAACACGTACAAAAGTCATAGGCCTATTATAGGCCTAAAGCCACAATAAAGTGGTAAAATATTTTGTACCGCATAAAAAGTGAATAAAATACAAAAAAAAAAAAAAAAAAAAGTGTGTCTGTTGTTGTTTTCAATCAAATAAACGTGTAAAAGGTGGAGTAAAAGTTATAATATGTCTTGAATAAACTTCTTGTAAAACGGACAAAAAGTAGGCCTATTATATATGTTAAACGGGCAAAACACGGAGAGGTCACAAGAAAACTAAAAAACACGGAAGTTGACATAGCCTAATTTCAAAAGTAGAAAACGGAACACTTATGGCTTTAAATTAGATTGTGGTTTATGCAGTAGGCCTACCGTATATAGGCATCATGCTATAAAGAGCGTTTTAAAACACTGCATGAAAACATTCACGAAAAATGCTTTAAAGCAGTTTACCTTTTAAAGTAGGCCTATACAGAAAACATTATAAACGTGAAAGTTGAAAGCCATACAAACATTGCAAATAAAAAGGCATTCGGCCAAAACATTCGCAAAAAGTGTTGTAAAACCAAAAGCCTTTATCGCAATCATGGTATATGGTAGACCTAATAGGCCTACTAATGGAAATGTAGTTAAAATGGGTTATGAAAAAAGTATGAATTTGCGTTTTCGATTATACTTCTCGTTTGAAATTATTATTTAGCATTAAAACATTCATGAAAATGCTTTCATAAACGCGTGCTCGCTATGCCGATTTCAAATATCGACATTTTTGACATAGAGTTGTAGGCCTATACCTAGTATGATGTATTGAAATGTCAACGTTTTTGACATTGCGTTAATGGTCAATCAGGAGTAGAGAACGTTTGAAAACGAATCTTAAATCCGTGTTTTAATAACACTTTGAAACATTATTCAGGGCCTTAGGTATCTAATATAGGCCTACCGGTAGTAACTGCTTGCCTATTTTTTATGGTCTTCAAAATTAAGACGAGACTGAACGACCGCAGAGGCCCCCGAACCAAGGCTGGGACTGCATAAAATATAAGCTATAGGCCTATATTCTTGTCCAACTACACCAACTTGGTAAATCAAATAATAACAAGGAAATGAAATGAAATGAATGAATGAATGAATGAATGAATGAATGAATGAATGAATGAATGAATGAATGAATGAATGAAATAAAACAATTTTTTAAAACATAAAATAATAAGCCTAATGATGTATACATGTGCGGGCTAAGTCTAGCTTATACTAGCAAAATATTTAGGGCCTACGTTTTCTATCTATCTACCAGATTGCGTCATCATTACAGGGCTTCTTACGGGTAACTTACGGGTAACTACTTCTTACAGATAAATTTCATCTTTTCAAGTTCAGAATGAAACTTGAAAAACAAAACAAAAACAAATAAAAAATTCACTATTATGTTCATATAAAAATAAAAACACTTTATACCACTATATCAGCACTTTTTTTGGCGAAATTTATCGAGTAGGCCTACTGATTCTGGGACGGGGACGGTGGTGGTCTGTCGGCCCGCAGTTTCGCAATGAAATGGTGCAAGCTTCACTATACCTTGGAAGAGATCAATACCGTACGATAAACGGTAGTGATCGCGATTGGCGACTCCAGTGCCTCAATCAGCAATCACCCCGCCCATCCAGTTTACCATGTGTGCGTGTCTTTGCGACTGGCTGTACGCCGCAGTACGCGTTACGAGAACGCGATCTATTGCGGGAAAACAATGATTTATTTGCTTTTGCATTTTGACGAATTTTTAATGAAAAAGGGTCTTCAAAATAGCTTTTCTTATGGTTCAAATTTTAAGATTTCTTTAAAATCTATTAATGACAAGATAAAATACGGTTTGAAGATGACATTAGTGGTGAAAACTCAATTTTGGCCATGTAACACTTCAGTGATCCTGTGTGCATCCTTAATGGAAAACTGAGAACTGTGGAATTTATAAAAATAATTAACTTCTCCCGTTTTTATATTGAATTTTGCTACGATACTTAAATGACCCACACATCAACTAAACAATAAATAAATAAATAAATAAATAAATAAATAAATAAATAAATAAATAAATAAGTAAATAAAAAAAAAATAATAATAATGACAATATTAATATGTAAATAATAATAATAACACTACTGCTACTACTACTATCTACTACTACCACTACTACTTACTACTACTACTACTACTACTACTACTACTACTACTACTACTACTACTACTACTACTACTACTACTACTACTACTACTACTACTACTACTACTACTACTACTACTACTACTACTACTACTACTACTACTACTACTACTACTACTACTACTACTACTACTACTACTACTACTACTACCACCACCACTACTACTACTGCTAGGCCTACTACTAGTACTACTACTACTGCTACTGCTACTGCTACTACTAATTACTAAGTAATAAACGATCATATTGGTAGTAGGCCTAAAATGAGTGTAGACCTACTGTGCGGAACGTCTACACCCTGGCACTGTAGCTAGCCAAGGATGCTTTAACAGGTTTGCGATGTGAGCTGGAGCTCTTGTTTTTAACTTATTCGGCGGATTCGCTCCGGAGGCAAATGAAAACTTACTTTAAAAAAGAATTGAAAAAACAAATCGAATTTCATTACTATACCTTGCCAATAACAGAATGCATAAGCTGACACCAACACAGACATAAAAATCAGCATCACTTGCAACATTCGTAGATAATTCATGATGTAAAATGATCCCGAACTAACTTCCCGCCAAAAAAAAAATCAAACGCAGTAAATGATATTATGATGGAAATTAAAGAATCTTTCAAAGTAAGAATGAATAAATCACAGTGCGAAACTTCAGAAGCAAACCTTCCTCAATTCTTGATCGAAATCTCTTTGGGAATACACATAATGCCGCAAGTTACGTACGAGGCAGAGCTTTCTTGAAAACTTTCCAAATTGTATATGCCTCTCTATCTTACTAATATTTTAAACGTTTAGCCAATATTCGCATGCTTGTACGCAATTAAACACGATTTTAAAGTTTATAAAGAATTAAATACAGTACATAAGCACCGGTAAAGTAAACTTTAAAATTTGATTGTTTTCTATATGATTATTTAAACCGTAAAATATTTTGACCTCTAATTGTGGAGTATGAGTTTCGATACCCAACACAGTTAAAGGTATATGTATAACATAATTGGTGTTAACGACCTGCGTCCTGCGATATGAGAATATTAAGATCCCAGTGAGAGGGCTATCATGTTAATAGCCGCACGATGCCGGAAGCAGAAACATGGGCATACACGCGCGCACGCTGGGTTGTTCAAAAGGCTGCTGGCTGGACATCTGCATGCGTGGATGCGTATGACTTCCTCTTGTCCGTGTTTTTGTCTGGGGTTAAATGTTTTATGGCTTTCTAGGGAATATAGGGGATGTGCCTCAATATTTTCCTTTCATTTGTACCTAATTTATGTATTTGTGCTATATTTTACTTAAAAATATGTTTTTAAAATGTGTTGAAAAATATTGCAGACATACCTTCCCTAAAAATATTTTAAGTTTTGCTTTGACCTTGAAATAAAGAAAGAAAGAAAGAAAGAAAGAAAGAAAGAAAAAAAAGAAAGAAAGAAAGAAAGAAAGAAAGAAAGAAAGAAAGAAAGAAAGAAAGAAAGAAAGAAAGAAAGAAAGAAAGAAACTAAGAAGAAAGAAAGAATAGGAAGAATAAATAGAAAGAAAAAAGAATAATATACGTAGACCTAATAGTATTTATTTTTAACGAAATACGACTTAAATATAAAAATAACGTAATAAATAAAGAAAGAAAGAAAGAAAGAAAGAAGAAAGAAAGAAAGAAAGAAAGAAAGAAAGAAAGAAAGAAAGAAAGAAAGAAAGAAAGAAAGAAAGAAAGAAAGAAAGAAAGAAAGAAAGAAAGAAAGAAAGAGAGAATGAAAGAAATATAGAAAAAACTTTAGTAAAAATGTATTCTTATTTTAAATAGAGGCGTAACACTTTGTTTATATTATATTTTTCAAGTTCTTCTTTAAAAATCTCGAATCTCCTAAAGAAAGAAAGAAAGAAGAATGAATAGAAAGAAAAAAGAATACTGAGTATGGACGTAGACCTATTTATTTTTAACAAAATTGATTTAAATATAGAAATAACATTGTAACCAAATCTGTTTTCAATCATTTACAATTAGCCTAGATAACAAACAATGTAGACTAATTATCGGTCGAGAAACATGCTCGCAATTTGATACCAAACGCAGGTGGTGAGAGGCACGGCTGCGTGCATTTATATATTAGAGACTGCAAACTAGCACTACTTTCGGGCTCTATATTGCTTTTATATACTATCCAGAGAGGTTGCGCAAGCACTTCGGTTGAACGCCAAGCGCTACGCGCGCGGATGCTTGCGCTACAAGCTCGCTAAGTCCGCGAGGGCCACAAACTGCGGCTAATTTTTTTCCTATTTAGGGCTCAAATTCGAGATATTTTAAGAGATTCGAGATTTTTAAAGAAGAACTTGAAAAATATAATATAAACAAAGTGTTACGCCTCTATTTAAAATAAGAATACATTTTTACTAAAGTTTTTCTATATTTCTTTCATTCTTTCTTTCTTTCTTTCTTTCTTTCTTTCTTTCTTTCTTTCTTTCTTTCTTTCTTTCTTTCTTTTTTCTTTCTTTCTTTCTTCCTTTCTTTCTTTCTTTATTATTTATTTATTTATTTATTTATTTATTTATTTACTTCCAAATTACTATAATACAGTGCAATATAACATTATTAGCTCAATATGCCTTATATTGTGTCAATAAAATCACATTAAGGACGCCATTTTGAAAAACAAGATGGCCGCCTTCTGCTGCATCTGGATTTTTTACAATATGTTTAAATATTAATAACCTACTCTACTTGTAGGTGATTAACTTCCTCGCACAGCTCAGCGGTTTACAGTCAACAAGGAAAAGGTAGAAGAAAAAGCAAAGAAGCCACTTTCAACAAGCAATTTAAAAACATGTTACTCTGACTGCAGTCCGTGCTGTGACTGTACAGATGAGACTGAAAAAGAGAATTCTTGTCCCTCTATCCTGTCTATACCCCAATTGCCGTATAGGCTATCATTATTGCAACTTGTATTAAACATGTTAAACAGGCCAGTGGTTTCTGATGAATTGAATCTGTCAAATAAAAAATGACATGCTGCCCGAGGACTTGTATCAGTAGCACGTCTACTTGCTGACTAATCACAATATTACAATCCCATGTGCATTCATAAGAGAAAGAAGCATGGTAAAATTTTAAGTAATGCTAACAAAAATCAATGAAGGCAGCTATTGCAAATACGTCACTATGTGATACAGCCGACAAATGTCAGTCAGTAGCACATACTTTATGTGCTGAGTAGGCCTATGTCGAGGCGTTTCCGGACCAGACAGCCTACTGATAGTTGTGATATATGATGTAAACAAGTCATCGGGTTCATCACATAGTGACGGATCGTGTTTTTTCATTTTTGCAATTGTTGTTATAAAGGTTTTAAATATCGTTCTCTAATTACGTCAAGTCCCAAAGCTGAAAAATAAGTAATTAACTGGTAACTAAATAATTAAATTGGCGTATAGTAAGAAAATGGTACAAAAAGTAGAAAAGGTGCAGCACATAGTGGCGTACCAACTATACACCACTATATGATGCACTTTATCACGTAGAGCGTATAGTGAACCAGATTATCCGATATTTAGCGTATATAAATAGAGTATAAGTTCTGCGAAATCAATTGCTATTGCAGTATCATATTTCCGTATATACACAGAAAAAATAAGGAGTAAAGTGCTACCGACTATTAAGTATGTTGATTACAAAATAGACCAATTATTTACTCATCAACGAGTAAAAGACGATATTTGACACAACTCTTTGCCAGAGTAAAAAATGGTCAATGGAAAGAAGTAAAATATTTTAATCGCCACATTGTATTTTACTCAAATCGCGTAGTAAATTCAACACGCGGAGTAAGTTTAATTCGACGACGTATTAAAATTCATGTCATCATGGCGTATAAAAGCGGAGCCGGGATGCGGGTGCAGTGTCTGCTGGTGGAATGGAGTTTGTCAGCAGTACAACCAATGTTTGAAGGTACTAATTTCATTACTATTATTCATAACTTTATGTCCATATACCTGTTACACAATTTAGAAATCTTATTGTATGATTTGAACCGGATATAGACAGGTTTTTAAGTTAGTTAAGCTTATCAGTAATTGTCATCGGCTCACCATGCTAGCTGTGTATTTGCGATCGTAACTAATGTACTAGTCTGAGCAACCTCGAAGTACATTACGCTGATGTGGACTAGGCCCGGGGACCAGGGGCGTACATGTAGCAAGCGGATAGGGTGGACAAAGTCCATGGGCCCCGAGCAAAAGCGAAAATGAAGTGGATAGGGATCAGGGCTGATAAAGGAGATGTTTAGAAGGCCTCACATCCTTGTCCATATGCCCCAAAGCTATTGCTACGTCCCTGATCCTGATGTTGACTCGTGCCACATAACTTTTTTTGCAGTTATATGTAGTAGGAGAGTGAAACCATTGCAAAATATCACTTGACATTTTTTTTCATAGGCAGTTTTCTTTTTCAGTGCATTTATAATATTGATCTATATTTTACTTACAGATCAGATGTGACTTTGGGATTTTTGTGCTGCCCTACCTCTTTCCAGGAAAGGTATTGAAGAAAGATGCACGAACGTCAGTCAACAGGTAAATTTATATCAATAATGTTGCATTTAACTTGCCAATTTCTTTGTGCATTTCAGAATACATGTAGTTCATTGAATGTGTAGTTCATGAAACCTCAAATGCCAAGGGGAAAACCCCCTATATAACCCCTTATCCTCACCGACAGGTGTTGGCTATCGTGAACTTTGAATAATCAACCGCGAATCTTATAATTATCTTGTTTACCATTTCTGTAAATTCTTGTCTCCTAAAGTTTGTGTCCCCTTGAAAATAGCATTGCCCGCTATCACAGGAATAATAATATAATAATTATAAAGATATTTTAAATATTTGCAAAATCGCATGAAAGTAGAAATGCCAATGCAATGGGTGATTACAATGTAAATTACATGTAAATATGTCATATTTGCTTTAATATTTCAAGAATTTCAGCAAGAGTTTTCATTTTTGGTTATATACCATCTGACCAATTATAGACAGTTTAAAAATAAGACATGCATAAATTTAGTTATTTGTGTTTTAAACCTTCCATCTGCTTCATCACTTTCGAGTACCAAACAAATTTTGATTTATGGTTGATACAATGAAAAGGTGGTGGATTTTCTATTTTAAGGCAGCTTTATTTCACTTGAATAGTCCCAATCCATGAAATTAATGTCCTTTATTACATTTTATTTTATTTTACATGTTTCAGGAAGGCACAGCTTTGGACTGGTTCCTCGCCAACTTTACTGGACGCACGCTGCCATTTATATACTTGTGGAGCAAGTTGAATCCAGAACTGTGTTTTTATATAAATGGATAGGCAAGCTTTTTCAATGCGCAACAGTGATGAAAGTTGTAGAACTTGTGGACAAGATATACCAAATCCTTCACATACAATGACTTAGCATATCCAGTACAGGCTGATCACTGCTATTTGGCAGTTCCTGGACACTATATCAGCTACTAAAGAACCTGGTAACACTAGGCAATTCTTGAGTGTTAAAACATAATGAAGTGAAGACTTAATTTCTGTCCCATTTAAAGCACTCAGCATCTATAACATCAATTTTCAAATGACTTTTTCACATCAAAAGTTTTGGGAGAGGTGACCGGCTTCTATTCTATGTTTGCTCACATTGGGTAATGAGACAATAGACATACTATATTGTGATTTATTTGATACCTATTTTGAAAATAAAACCAGGAAAAATGCAGAATATTATATTTAATTTTGTATTCTTTTCATTCTTTTAGTTTAAAATACTGCTTTGTTCCAGCTGCAGATGGAGCCACAATACAACTCGAAAGTGTTTTTTGCTTAATATTTGTTGAGTAAAATACGTTTCATGTTGCTCAAAATGTTGAGTAACACTTTACTATTCATCATTTTGCAAATCTTTTCACTTAAGTTTTACTCAAATAATGAGTAATCGTTTTAATCAACACTTGCGTAAACCTTTACTCAAGGTTAAACGAGTAAATGTGTCCTTGTTTCAGAGCAAAAAAGGGAGCTACTCAATATTGGGTAAAATTTAATCAACAAACGTTGAGCAAATATTACTCCATAGTCAATGAGTAAAATTTACTCTCATCTTTGAGTAAAAAAGGGAGCTACTCAATATTGAGTAAATTTTACTCAACAAAAGTTGAGCAAATATTACTCCAAGTGAAAGAGTAAATTTTACTCTCATCTTTGAGTAAAAAAGGGAGCTACTCAATATTGAGTAAAGTTTAATCAACATGTGCTGAGTAAACAATCAACCGAAGCTGAGTAAAATTACTCAAAATTCGACTAGCTCCTTTTTACTATCGTGATGAGTAATATTTTACTCAATATTGAGCTTTTATTTTTTGCTGTGTAGCCACTATAAACACGCTCATAGTGGCGTATCTATGTGCCACTATGTGATACACTACTTTCGAAAAAAGTGCATCACGTATGTGGCGTATCGTGATCACTATGTGTGGCATTTTTTTTATGTTTACGGCATATTTCAGTTTCACATACTGACGTATAACTTTGAAATCATTTCTTATCCATTTAAAAGCTCGAATGTGAAGTAAATACAGGGTGGCCCAAAAACATCTTTACCCAATTTTAAAGTTTCATATCTCCAAATTGAAAAGTCTGTGTCAAATAGTTTTGCAAATTCTTAACGACCATCTTTCTAAGAGTATTCCGTGAAAAAATGAATGAGAAAGAATTTAAATTACAAATTTGGTGACAGTTTTAAGTCAAAGGGTCAAAATTGAGTCTATCCACGCGTAAGCCTGTGGCTGCTGCGTCACCATGGCCAAGTTATATGCATGTACACATATTATACCAAAAACTCTCTACTACTTCGTAATGACTCACACGTACGCCATTCCCTCTGACATAATTTGTCGCATTAATGTTGTTAATATGCACAAGACCTTCTATGTTTTAGGCATAATTTATGTTACAACGCTGTTTTATTTGCTTTCTAAAATACTTAGGCCCTAGAATAATGCATATTATATATGAAGGCATGATTAGCGGTTATAAGTGAATTAAGCACTTACAATAAATTCAAGGTAAAATGAAATCTCTAACAATACTCACAATTTTCCTTCCGATTTTATATAACACCATAAAATAAATCAAAAGAAAATGATTTTATACATGAATGTAGACATAATGCAATAAGCTGAACTCTTGGTAATTTCAAGAATAACAAAAGGCATGCTCAGTCGCAATAAAAAAATTTAGTTTAGAAGAGTCGTTGCGAGAATCGATCTAAGACAGAGAATCGATTCTCGCGACGACTCTACGAGAATTTTATTCTCCTAAATCCATCCCTATTCCAAACGCAGTAAGTTAAGTTGATTCTCTTGATACTTGCAAGATGAGTATGAAGCGTTTGTGCGTTGCTTATTCACGCAAGTTTTCCTTTCTCTGTACTCATTCTTTCCTTGCTTAAGTATCACTCCCTCTCCTTTTCTCCCTTCCCTTCTCCATCCCCTCTTACTTTTTGTCTCCTCTCATTCCTATCATTTTCCTTATCTTTTTATTTATTTATTTACTGTTATTTATTAATTTTTATTTCTCTTCATTTTCCCCTTCCTCTCTTCCTCCAGTCCCCGTCTCATTTTCCATATTCCCTCCTCCACCTCTTCCTCCCTCATCCCCTCCCAAAACCTCTCACAGAAGAGCTGCCCCTCCCCCCTTGGGTACTCCACTGTTTATGCCAATCGCCTTCTTGAAATAAAATTAAATGTCAATTTGTGAAATAACTTATATAGGCCTATACCGGTTACTTATTATATGTTACATGTATACGTAGCTATTACCATTATACAGTACTATAGACATGTGAACATGGCAGCCTTGAAGCACCTAAAGTCAGTGGGTGATAACGAACTGTACATCGACTGCTAATGTGTGCTTTTTTGTGCTTACGGCTACTCAATCACGTGAAAATATAACTATATTTTATACAATGAAAAAACCCCTACTTCCAACATTTTACAGTTTTCTTACTATCTTTCATTTGGAAAAAAATTGGGTTTTAGCATGATTCGTTGTGTACCTGGACTCTTGAAATCCGACACCTAAAAATCCAATATGGCTTCCAATTAAATATGCAAATTATATAATATTTGTATTTTTCGCTTTTACTCAATCAAAATAAAGTGTCGATGACACCAAATATGAAGTGTCTAGCATGTTGAATTAAAGAAAAGTGTTGTTGTTGGAAACCTCTTAACGCGCACTGCAGAGAAAAAATACCAATCAGTTTTGCGTGGTACAACTCGTACATGATGAAATGGACCAACACATATTCTACACCCATTAGATAACCTAACACAACTTTTGAGCCCGAGCATTAAATGCAAGGGGAGAGGGGCACTAAACACAAATGTCCATGCGGATATGTTCACTGGAAAGATCCCCTCTTTGGATTTCGCAGCTCCGAAAGACTCCCTAGATTTGACCAAAATAGACCCCCCCTTTTTATTTGTTCGCAGCTAGAAATTTGCAGAAAAAAGATACTATACCTTGCCAATAACAGAAAGCATAAGCTGACACCAACACAGACATAAAAACCAGCATCACTTGTAACGTTCGTAGATAATTCATGATGTAAATATTATTGGTCCGAAAGAAAATCCCACGAAAATATCAAAGACAACAAAATAATAATGAAGATAATGTAAGAATCCGAGCAAGATGAATGCACTAATCACAATGTGAAACTTTAGAAGCAAATCAAGTCTTTTATATTAATACGCTTGGTATCCATTTTCAATAGGTCACTTCATGGGTCAAAATATATACAATTAGATGTCTTATTGTTTTCTATATGTATTCCCAGGAATACCGCACATTAGGTTACATGCCAGGAAAACCAACTCTCACGTTTGAATTTGTCTCCAAATCACGGTCGTTGTGACGTTTTAAAGTGCGTAACTTCGCCAAGGTCACGTACTCTTATGTTTTTAATATTTTGCTTGCATGGTCTCCGACTGTCAAACATTTTAATGAGCTTTATTGAAAACTTTCCAAATTGAATTATAGCCTTTCTTTTATTTGAACATCTTAAATAATGCTTATACAATATTCATTTTTACAGGTTCATGCTCATTAGAATATATTTTCAATTGTATCTATTATCTAAAGTTTAATGCAGTAATGTAATGTGAATCTATATAAATTAAACAAAACTAAATACGAAAACGTAAATAATAAAACTCTGGGTCTAAATTGTAATGCACTGATAAAGGGTTAATAAACACAATGAGTGAAATGATCTCATAGTCAATTACGCTGTTCATTTACCTCCGTTTAGTACTTTGCATGATAGCCATAGACTTCCACACACAAAAAAAACCCTGTTTTTGAGCCCGGTTTTTGAGATATGTTTTCAAATACATCAAGAGTTATTTGAAGAAATACTGAATCAATACTATAAGCGTCTTTGTACTCATTTAAATGCATTTGTAATGGTGATTCCAAATATGGTCATGAACATTTACACCCGGGGGGGGGGCACTTCCATGACAGATATGCATCATGTGCCTCGGGATACCCCCTTTTTCAAACCGGCTTGTACCCAATGACCCCCTTTTTTGTGTTATGGTCCTACCTATTACACAATGACCCCCTTAAAAAAAATTCATGTACTCAATGACCCCCTTTTTTTATTTCCTGCTAAACCCAATGACCCCCCTTTTAATTCCCAAATTTAGGTGGTATTTGTGTTCTCCTCCAGAAATAATGAGATTTTTCACATTTCCAAGGTGGCCAAGTTGTTTTTACGCAGTTTGGCACTGATTTATGTGTACTTAATGATTCTCTTTGGGCAATCCTGTACCCAATGACTCCCATTTTACTTTTTGTTACCCCAATGACCATCCTTTTTCATACCGAATGACCCCATTTTTATTCAGGTTGTGTACTGAATGACCCTATATTTTTGTAATTGTACATTTGACCTGAATGCCCCCTACTTTTAACATGGCCGAGGCACATCCCTGCCATTTCAGATAGGGAGTGCCCCCCCCTGGCATTTACAATTATGAAATTGTTGAACTTTTTCTTCTGTTTTTTTTTTAATTTGTCGTCAGTCGACACCCGTGTGGTGAGAGTTAACAATCATTACTCAGAATTTGACCTTAAGTTCTGGAGAATGAGTTATGGTACCTAACGTATTCAGGGGTCATTTAATTAGTGTAGCAATATATTGGGGTTAAGGAACCTTGTGCAGGTATATGAGCTTATTTGAGACCAATGTGATAGGAAAGAGGCTGCCGCGATGCCGGATGGAGAAACATGAGGAGAACGCAGCTGGGTTGCGCTAAAGGCACGTACTTATGGTAAAGGAAGAAAACTGATTTAAATATAGAAATAAAAGATTCAATTAAAGCAACAGAAACCATATCCTTTTTTAATCACTTACAATTAGCCTAGATAATCTAGACAATGTAAACTAAAATACTTATTGACTGTGTCTGCGGTCTGCGAGATATAAGCTAACATTTGGTCAGAAAGATATGCATTTGCATAACATTCGGGATGCTTATATGGACCACTACTGACTCAAGTCCAAAAACACTTTTTACCCAAATTTACTTTAGAATGCACAACAAAACACACTGTTTGTATAAGCTAACAAAATCTGAAGCTTTAATGAAAAGTAAATTTAACACTGATTTTGGAAATGAACTGTTTAGGACTGTTACTCAACCAGCAGCATTTTTTCAATGTTCTGGACGACTGATGTATAACCTAATTCACTTATCAGCTAAGTTCACATTCGACTTGAATGTATACATCTTTTGCGTATAAAATCCTTACACAGATGACAATTTCCAAAATGGTGCTACTTTCACCAATCACTCTCTTTCTCCAGGAAATAGGCCTTTTCCTGCACTGATCCACTCAATTGACAGATGTGTTCACTGGAAAGATCCCCTCTTTGGATTTCGCAGCTCCGAAAGACTCCCTAGATTTGACCAAAATAGACCCCCCCTTTTTATTTGTTCGCAGCTAGAAATTTGCAGAAAAAAGAGACTATACCTTGCCAATAACAGAAAGCATAAGCTGACACCAACACAGACATAAAAACCAGCATCACTTGTAACGTTCGTAGATAATTCATGATGTAAATATTATTGGTCCGAAAGAAAATCCCACGAAAATATCAAAGACAACCAAATAATAATGATAATAACAAAATCTGAAGCTTTAATGAAAAGTAAATTTAACACTGATTTTGGAAATGAACTGTTTAGGACTGTTACTCAACCAGCAGCATTTTTTCAATGTTCTGGACGACTGATGTATAACCTAATTCACTTATCAGCTAAGTTCACATTCGACTTGAATGTATACATCTTTTGCGTATAAAATCCTTACACAGATGACAATTTCCAAAATGGTGCTACTTTCACCAATCACTCTCTTTCTCCAGGAAATAGGCCTTTTCCTGCACTGATCCACTCAATTGACAGATGTGTTGTTTCGTAAACCAGACTTTAGCAAGTCGACAGAAGAATATTTTTTCCTTTTGAGAAGAAAGAGCACCATCGTTGTACATGTTATATAGCTTAAAGGTACCTCTTTTTGAAGACACATAAACTATAAAATACGTTTTAAAGCCTACATTCAATTTCTAACACAGATCTACCAAGACAAACTGTTCTGCATTGTCTTTTATAGCAAAGTAATAAAACCGGAAATTCCCAGTTATAAGTTTATACGTTTCCGTACATGATAATACAATGGTAATATTGAGGCATAGAGGGATTGAATAGCTATGATTGAATTTGTTTTTCTGATCAAAACGGAATTTCTCTAAAATGTCTTTAACATGATTATATGAATAGGAGTTTCCCATCTCTTATATCTCACAGGAAATAACTTTAAATTGTAAAAAAAAATAAAATAATCAAATCAAATTACTCATGCCACATCACACGTCTCCCTCGTCGAACAGGGGGGGGGGACACCCCGTTCCCACAGCTACAAATATACGGAAACCAGCATATTCTCATCAAAAATTTATCAAAGCGGCACAATAACGCATCTCCAATTGAAAACTATTTCTACAATTACGCACTTTCTCTCAGCCAGATCGATCATTAGTGTTATTTCGGCGAAAGCAGACTTCATCACAAGTTAATTCACGTTACTTTATCACAATATAATTCACGTGAAATATATAGTATAGAAAAATACTAACGTATTGAAGTTGCATAGGCTAATTTATATTTATATGTCATCTCTCCTTTCTTGTTATTTTACGGGCAAACTAAGCCCCTTTTCTTGTTTTTTTAATGCGGGCCACTAACAGATACCTTATAGTGGCACAAATATATCTAAAAGATACATGATAATGGACCCGTAAAATTAGGCAAAGAAAGAGACTGGGCCTATAAAAAGCAAAGAACAAAGCCCTTTTTTAATGGACCTCTTAAAAAGCAAACAAAAATATACCTTAATGGTCACATAAAGATCAAAGAAAAAAATATATAAATGGGCCCGCAAAAGTCACAAAAAAGTTTCTTAAGGGATCTAGAATGAGCGTTTATGGCGTTTCGACAGTATTGTTTGTGGGACATGAGAGCACCTCAGACGTATCGAATTGCATTCTGAATACGAAGCATGTCTTTCTGATATCAAATAATTTTCATTTTTTAAATTCACGATATAATACAAATTTTATGACAAATTTTAAAAATTTGATATTTTTCAAATTTTTTATATATAACAGTCCTCGAAATAAATGTTATAAATCTAATGATATATTCTTAAAGTGTATGTAGCTGGGAGGAAAAGCCGACGATCAATTGAAAATTTTGACCTTTTATATTGAAGATATGGATTTTTTTTCCCCAAAAGACCTATTTTTTTGTTGGTGTTTTAATGCGAAAAAAATCCATATCTTCAATACGAAAGGTCAAAATTTTCAATTGATCGTCGGCTTTTCATCCCACCTACATACACTTTAAGTATAAATTATCAGATTGATAAAGTTTACTTCAAGTACTGTTAAATGTCAAAAATATCAATTTTTAATGATTTGCCATAAAATGTGTATTACATTGCGTATTTTAAAAAATGAAAATTATTTGATATCAGAAGGACATTTTTCGTATTCAGAATGCAATTCGATATGTCTGATGTGCTCTAATGTCCCACAATAAATACTGTCCAAACGTTCATACCCCAGTCCTTAATGGGCAGTTAAAAGTAAAGCAAAGAGGTTTAATGGCTATGTAAAAAATGTTGCCAAACTGGTTTCAAAATGTTCCTCTTACAAAAAGAATGTTGCACCATTTAGGATGTTTTTGTAGTTGTTGTTGTTTTTGCCGCAGTGCGGCGTTAATACGGAATTGGCATGAAGAAGTATAAATGTTACTCTCTCAAAATATTGATATTTGAGGGCAATTTTGACCATGGCATGGTAGCTTTATTAATGCGTTGATTTTGTATGCGATTTATGCAAACATACGTCACAATGAGAATACAAGTGATCCTGTGTCAAATACTGGGGTACCCAAAAAGGTGGCTTTGTTACATTTTGATGTGCAGCTTGGATTTCAAAACACTGTCTCTTGAGTATTCCTTCACTTAGAAGATTCAATTAGGTCTTAAATTGAGGCGAATTTATTCTAGATTACTCATGTTTTTATCCTGTTTTAAAATATTTTTAAATCATTTTCTTATGACGTTTGCCATGAAATGTGCCAAGGGTGGCTGAGGATTAGGGGGAGGAGGATTAGGGGGGAGGGATTCATATCGTAAATTTGATTTAAAACCCCCATTAAAAATTTGAATCTAGTAAAAAAATGTCTAAATGGACTCCCAGACATCTAAACCAAGTAAATAAATGGGTATTTCTCTGAAAAGGTGTACTATTGGAAGATAGGCAAATATGAATTTGAAAATGATTATAAAAATGTTTCCTTTACATATCTGTAAGGATGTAAGTCTCTGGTGCATGAAAACAATATTTGGCGCAATCTTTAGGGGCGCCCTCTATATTACAGAGGGAGTAATCTGCAGGTTGTGCCAGGTGAGCATCATCTCCGTCACATTTAGGCCAAAAAGGAAAAAAGGACAAAAAATTGTTAAAACTCTTAATTATGAGTTTTATGGATAACTTGTAAGTTGCTTGATTCATGTTTGCTTTTTTCATTTAAAAAAATATACGATTTTGTACTTTCGTCATTTAGTTGGGACAATGAGAGGCAGGCTGTATGGAAAATGTCATGTCTGTTAGTATTTTTTTATAGAAACTTAAGTATATTCATAATTTTGCTTGAAGTAACTAAATAAATTTATATTGACATAGTAAACACATACAATATCAATTACATTTCCAAATAGTAAATTCCATGTTGTCTGGGTCAAAGGTCAAATAAAGGTCAACAACAATTGTGATGGAGATGACAATGCTGTGATGGAGATGATAGTGATGTGACGGAGATGATATTTCTACACAAATTCCTATAGAGAATCATCTCCGTCACAGAAATTTGATTTCAGTAATGTTTTCACACTACTTGTAAATGAAATTCATACAGATGAAAAGGTTTAGAATTGGTAAGCATTTTCTGATAAACTAAACTGGACTTCGCTGTATCTCAAGATCCGGTGATGTGATGGAGATGATGGTGATGTGACGGAGATGATATTTCTACACAAATTCCTATAGAGAATCATCTCCGCCACGGCAACATGTGACGCCAACTGATGTAGCGGAGATGATGGTTCAGACATTGCTTACGATTAATAGCAGGGTTAAGCTTACCCACGTGTTACATATCACCACAACAGCTTGTGGGACATATTCAACCATCATTATTTTCCGGAAAAATTCAACAATAAGACTTATATCAAATTGATCAGAAACGTTTGGAGATGATGTTGAATAAAGGTACGCGCATGTATACTTGAAGATACCCTCAAAATTGGCAGGAAAAGAGTGCCAATGTGCACCTATTCCGGGTTGATGTTTTTCGTCGTCTGTAAAGGCAGCGTACAGGATCAAATTATTGACCTCTAATATTTGGTCTTCACCTCCAGCCGTTTTGATGCCAATGTGACGGCAATGATGCAAAACCAAGGGACAGCAATTTTTTGACACAAATTTTTGAATTATTCCATAAAATTGACTTTAGAAGTGGTTTTAAGCATTTAAACCTTCTTAGACATGATATTTACCCCAGTCAGTGGTAATTTTCACTTCCTACCCTTGCTCACAAAAATACTACAAAATCACTCAAATTCGGTGCGTGACATCGGGACATGGGGTTTTCAGGGGGGTCGTCAGATATTGAAGATTTTTTTGACTCCAAGAAATTAATTTTTCCCCACTTGGATGTTCTTAACTATTTTTATACATACAAAAGTCCATGACTAAGCCAAAAAAGAAAAAAAAAGTCCGCTTTTAAAACTTTTATGAGCGCCGAAAGTCGCGGGACTTAAAAGTTACCCTTTTCAGAGAATCACCCAAATACAGAAGTTCATTTAAAAGACCAATACTTGCTCAAAATGATTGTAAATGTGTAAAAAAGAGGTGGGGTTACATCCTCCCTACTTTGTGATTGTTTTTGCCCCCACTCTCTCATTTTTTAACCGATTTCCATAAAAAATGTGTCAAAATGCTCAGGAGGATGAACCACTTCAAATGAGATGTGTAGGTAAAATGTTTGAACCATTTAATTTTTTTACTATGTAACACAAAGGTACCCCAGGTTGTGACACAGGATCAAGTACGAGTCAAAATCTGTTTGTAAACAAGATTTTATTACAATAACATCGCCTTGTCCATACTTTGTCCTCACTCGAGCAAGACACCACGAATATGAGCAATATATATATATATATATATAACTATGTAAGCAAAGAATGTGCACAAAGCGAGAACGGTAATAGAGGTGCATGGTCACTGCACCTCTATTACGTAATATGTAATAGTCTCAGATATTAGTACTCTTACTTACTCTTACTCCGTCGACTATTGCTGTCGGACATCAATGATGGCTCGCCATAACCGCCTGTCCTGCATGCTGGTCTCAATTTCTGCCACTGTGTATCCTGTGTCTTGTTGAAGCAGGTCCACAAAGGTCTTCTTGGGACGTCCTTTGGTTCGTTTTCCTTGGGTGGGCTTCCATGTTACCAGATCTGATGTAATCCTCCCTTTGGCTCTCTTACAGTGTCCCGCAAACCGTAGCCGTCTTGTGCTGATTTTTGAGGTCACAGGTGGAATGTCCCCATACAATTCCTTATTGGTCATATGCATTTTCCAGCTTACATTTAGTGCTGATCTTAACATTCTTGTATAGCAGCCATCCATTGCTTTGCCAATTTTCTTGGTAATGGTCCAGGTTTCACAACCATACAGCAGGACGCTTTCTACAGTAGCTTGGAATAGGTGTGTTTTGAGGTGTCTGGGTAGAGACGATTTCCAAATATTATTGAGTTTGTTACAAGCTTTCCATGCCATTGCCTTTCTTACTCTGATGTCTTGCCCAGTACTCCTGACCCACGACCCCAAGTACTTGAAGTCTTTTACTTCTTCCAGGAAGCTGCCATCCTCGGTTTGGATTTCAACATCTGTTGAATGGTTATACACCATGAATTGTGTTTTCTTCGCATTCATGTGTAATCCCACACGAAGTGCAGCGTTTTCTACGTTTTTGAGCAGTTCCTGTGCTTGGTTGGCAGTATCAGATAGTAGCGCAATGTCGTCTGCGAAGTCAAGATCAGTTATGTTCAGTGGACCAACTCGTCGGCTTTTTCTAGGTTTTATAGTGAAGCCTAATCTCTCCTCCCTGCCGTCTATTGCAGATCTGAGGCAATAGTCTAGGACGATGATGAACAGATATGGTGCCAGCGTATCACCTTGTAACACACCTGCTAAAATTTCAAATTCATCTGTGTCACCATCTGGGGTTGTCACTTTAGCCTCTGTACCCTGGTAGGTGTCTTCAATTGCATTCACGATGATATCTGGGATGCCATAAGCTTTCAAGATCTTGATCATTTTCCCTCTGTGGACGGTATCGAAAGCTTTTTTGAAATCAATAAATGTTACCACTGCAGAGAGGTTCTTTTCTTCAATGCCCTCAATAATCCTTCTCAAGGCAAGAATCTGCTCAGTGGTCGATCTCTTTTCTCTAAAGCCACATTGATTCTGTCTGAGCTTATCATCAAGGTGTGGTCTGATCCTGTTCAAGAGCATCCTGTTGAATGTTTTAGCAACTATTGAGCTTAGGCTGATTCCCCTGTAGTTGGCTGTTAGGCTGAGATCGCCGCTCTTAGGTACTGGGATGAGGTTCAAGATGGACCACTGGTTAGGTTTCTGTCGGTTTAGTAGTACTTGATTGCAAAAATCAAGTATGATTATGTCAATATTGCATCTCTTGATCACCTCTGGTGGAATACCATCTTCTCCATAACTCTTGCCTTCCTTAATAGCCATCTTTGCTTTCTGGTATTCCTCCATATCAAAAGCATCTGTTCTGATGGGTAGTTCGTGAAATATAGTTGGTATATCCTCATTTTCCATTGTCACTTGTGGTGGATTCCCTAGTAGGTTCTTGAAATGGTCATGCCATTTCTTCAGTCTTTCTTCTTTGTTGTCATCTTTTAGTCTTCCACTCCTTGCCTTTTTCCTACCACTAACACAATTGATGATACCCCATGCTAGTTTATGTCTGTGGTTCAGATTGGCCTCTTCATATTCCTTCAACTTGTTCTCTATGAACTCCCTATTTGCTCTTTCATATGCCTGGTCTAGTTCATCCTTGCTCTGCTCAAATTCTGAATGAGTATCTTTGGTATTCTCTTTGACGTGTCTCTTGTTGACTTCTGTTAGGTGTTGTCTAGCTTGTTCTACTCTTGAGTCAAAGCAAAGTGCTTTTCTTTGCTTCTTTGGTAGTTTAGGCATTACTTTTTCAGCAGCCTCCTTATTGGCCTGAATCAGGTAATTATATTTTTGTGTTTGGTCTGCACAATTATCATCAGATAAAACAGTAAGAGTATACCTGTCCTGAAGTTCAGGGTCTGTTGCTAGTTTGGCCCAATCATATTTCACTCTCTTTGAAGGTGATTTGTTGTTGGCTCTTAGACTGAGTCGGATGTTTGCAGTCACTATCCTATGATCTGAACCTGTGCTTGCGAAAGAGTTGTAAGCTTGTGTATTAATTACACAATTTTTCCACTTCTTCCTGATTAAAACATAATCCAGTTGTGCTCTGATATTAGTAAGCGGACTGCTATTTATGCAAACATACGTCACAATGAGAACACAAGTACGAGTCAAAATCTGTTAGTAAACAGGATTTTATTACAATAACATCGCCTCATCCCGGAGAAGCCATAAAACCTCAATAAATGCATATAATTATGATCAAAACGTGACACACCGAGAACTGATTAATTTTCTAGGAAAAAGTTAGTAGTATATGATGCCGGGACCCTTGAATGTACATAATGTCTGTAAAATATATCGGCGCACTTCCAACGGCCTATCTTTTGAACAATGTTCGGGTCCGTACCCATACTAATTGCCGATGTGGCACCAGTGGGGCAAAATGATTTGGCTGTAAAACCCTGACCCTCTAAACCAGCCAGAGCAATGGCCTGAGTCAAAATATTCGCGACCGAAGATGCGCCCAATGCATGGTAAGGGCGTCGTAGTGTTAGAAAAACCGCACCATTGTCAGGTCGATGCAAATCAGTTCTGTCTAAGTAAGCGTGGAGAGCCGCGACGGGGTCCAAAATGTCAGGGTAGCGTTGTGGCAAAGTCACTGAAAATCCAGTGCGATGTAAATCATTCTTAATTCCGAAGAAAGTAATCGTTGCGGACCCGTCGCCATTGAAAAGAACATGGCGCTTGGAAAAAACAAAGTCATGAGACACGCATGTTGCAGAATCAAACTGTTTGCTTTTCGGCGCTATGTCGGATGGACGCAACATTAACGTTAGCGCCAACAAATTTGCCGAAATTAAATCCTGTTTGGGGGGAACAGAATTTAGTATCCATTATAGTATGTAATGTATCCATACATTTGTGAAATTGCGACCACGTTTGTAGTTCCTTTTTCGAGTATTAACATGATTCATACTACACAGGGACGTACCAGGGCCGGGGACCACCTAGTCACATTAGCGGGTAAGATTTTTTAAATAATCTCGCTGATCCGCTACTAAAATAGCTTTATCATGTTTACCGGGGACAACTTTGAGCAAAGTGCGCGAATACTTGCAACTGCAATGACAAAATGGATTAAATAAGAAATTAGTTATGGGTTTATAGACGAATCCAACGAGCCAAGTCATGGTCAGGATGGATTTGGTCGGCCATATTTGGTTCCCCGCATGCACCAAACAGGTGTTGTGAGTACCCAATTGGTTGGATTAAACCCGCTTAAAATTCGATGTTGATTCTTTTGTGTTGTAAACTGTCATCATTCTTTTGTCTACGTGTAACACGGGTGATAGAATGCATTTTAAAATACCCTTCAAGGCCGCATCATTTCACATTTTAGGTGAGATAGCTGGGTCCCCGTCGCGGCTATGGCTGCCATTGAGGAGTTGGAATGCGTGAAATTGGATTCGTCTACCGAGATATTTTGGTCAGTTTAGTCCCGGTATTTCGAGCCAGGGGCAACTTACCGATTACCCCGGTCGGTACGCTACCAACGGGGCAACTTACCCCTTACCCCGGTCGGTATGCTAACAGAAGGAGGAAGTTTATTCTTCTACTGAGCATGCGCGCGATTCGCTTAAACCGATCGACTATAAATTCAGCTTTCAGAGAGGTGTTTTACATTAGTTTAAACTTTGCACACAATTGATTTGTAATCGGTATGTTATAATTATTAATAAACAACACCTGAAACTTAGACGACAAATTATAGCTGATTACATGCTTTATTGCACTTTGTTTGTTTTAAATTCCACCACCACAGACTTCATAATTCTTCATTGTTTAATTACTTTAAAGGAGGGTGGTCCGATTTCACCGTACCCTTTTGTCTTGTGAATAACAAAATGCTTAGCCAATCGTCGTTGCTTTGGCATACCGTCGTATGACAACTTTCAAAATCTATGAATGAAACTCTATATTCACAAAGTTTTGAGACCTAAATGTAATTAGTTAATGAGATATGGCACTAATTAGTATGATACGACATGGTTTTTATGTACCACCTCCCCTCTAAATCTTTGTTCTATGTTTTGGCATACAGTCGTATCACAGTCGCCATAGGCCACCGTGTAACTGCAATTTCCTATTGTTTTAACATACTGTCGTATCACATGGCGTATCATATATTAATACATAGGTTGTCAAATTGTGCATATTTTGGCATACTGTCGTGTGAGTTTGCAGATTAATTACTTCTAATTAGTGAATTAATAAAAAGTTTGTATTATGTTGAGAACAAAGACAGATATATTATTGATTATATTCTTTGATAATAATAAACATATTTTACTTTGGTGCTCTCTAGTGGGTCTTCAAAAATTGGAAAGACTTTAAAAGCGATTTTCTCAAAACGGCATTGTTCGTTATACGACAGTTTGCCAAAACAGCGACGCAATTTTTGCGCATTTTGGAAATCCGAATAAAACATCTTTCAGCACTCAAATTACACAAAGTCAATGGATAAATAATGTGGCAGCCTACCGATAAGTTTCCAATATAATGGAGAAAATTGGTGAGGAGGTTTTCAATCGGAATATACTCCTTTAATCATTTTAATGGTTGAAAATATATTCAATAAATTTTAAAGAGGTTATATTAATTTCAAGTATGTTCCAGACACCAGTCGCCTTATTAACATGCAGGCGCTCTACGAGATGACCATCTATATCTCGAATAAAACATCAATCTTCATCATCATACACCCATGGCGTTGTCGTTGTCGTTGTCGATGGCGGTGGCGGTGGCGTTCTGAAACAGAAAAGAAATAGAGCTACTGTTACGACTGTGGCTTAACCCCCTGGACACTATACGGGTCATCTAACAGCACTTCTGGTTGGTTGATAACTTGAAACGCTCATTTCAATTGCCAATTACAGGATTTTAAGGTGTCGATTCAAGCCAGCTCGTATGTTTATAAAGTTCCGGCTTGTTTGTCTCCTTTGCGTCTGCTTTGCGCATAGAACTTTTTCAATGTATCGGCCAATTCTTGTTTCCCATACGGTACTCCTCTCGAAATTCGTGTCTATATGTTTCTAACTTGTAAATATTTTTATTATGTTTACTCCACCTGCTGTAATCTGTTGCGTTTTCTTACTGTCTAAATCATTCAATATTTTACTGTTTACCTCAACAAACCTTTTACATGCTTCCTCAGCCATTTTTTTTTGCAGACGATCGATCGATCACAATTAGTCTCGTTTACGCAATTTATGGTCCCCTACGATCAGTCCTAAATCCATACGTAGATTGGCAGGAAATTTAAAACGTTCGAGCTGAAAATTTGGGCATTAGCATTTGAATAACAATCTAGGTTTTTAACATTTTGAGCCCAAATGTGTGAAAATAATTGGGCTCTTTAACTCTGTAGAGTAAGATTCTGAGGACATAGTAATGGTCAAAATCGGTGTAAGCGTCTGACTTTATTAGCATCTTTCGGTTTTACTAAAGAAGAAAAAGAGAAAAGAAGAGGATTTTGGAGTTTGGAGCTTCAGAGTCTAATACATGTACACCGCCTGACATAAAAGCAATGTTTAAACAGGATTGAATTCGCACAGCTTTCCACTTTTTACTCACAAATAGAGTCAAGATTATCATGATTCAACGGGCTTCTCTTTTTTTGCCCTGTTACCCAGGTAATGAAACACCTGAGATATGGCAAACTATTCTTCCCCTCATAATCGATTTTTTACGCATTGGGAAAGTAAAGTGGAAATTTGACCTTTATGCCTATAACTCCAGAACTGCATGTACATCAGAGATAGGTCACACTAATAAGTCACACTATACATTTTCTAAACCTTAATAATGAGAGAAATTTGTATCCATATCTAAAATATTTAAGTTTGAGCCATGCATTAGCGGCCATTTTTGTTGTATGCAAATTAAAATTTTTACCGTCTTCCTTTTTTGATATGTTGTTCAGGAAAGTGTTTAGAGACACTATCAAGTAAAAACATTGGTGTTCCAATTCTGTCCAGGTGTAGCCATTATTTTAATAAAATTGACTAGTCTAATACTGATTTGTATTATGTACTTACGTCTGGACACAACAGTACCAGTAAAAATCTTCGTTACTATCTACTTCAAGATCACAATTTTCGGCTGTCTGGCCGCTGGGTAGGTCGGGGTACCCTAAAAGAAAAATGAAACATACATTCAATTGGCGTATGGCTTAAGGTGTAAGGCTAAAGGAGGGTAGTATTTCTAAATCACAAGTTCGAGAAAATGAGGTTTAAAAATCATCATAGCTTCCCATGTTTACAAAAGAAGCAGGCTTATTTATTTAACTCTCTGTGCATGACTTAGGTTTAGATAATTTCTCACATGAAATATTTAAGAAATTTTCAAGAGAAGTTGTAAAAATGTGGCATAGCACACTTTACTCAGCACATTATAGAATTCTAATATTTTAGCAAAACCAAGACTGAAAGGTGCACAATGTGGGAGAGCCCACTTTGCGCGATACGTAGGCATGCTGTAGTTTATACATGTCATAAGTTTGGAAGTAAAATGGACTATCTAACAGATCCATATAAAATGTGTTATAGCACATCTATGTTAGCACATCTATGACACTAACAGAGGTGCCAAAATCTGAAGTTTGATGATTTAATGGCTCTGTCACACTACGACGGACTGGGTTAACGAACATCACCGTATACAAAAATATTTTATCTGGTGGAAAAATCACCAGTCCGGGAGGAGATTGGGTGGGATTTGGGGTCCGATTCTCGTTCGTCTCTCTATGCGTTGTGGCCGCTAATTCTCCTGCAGGCGTCTTATATCCGATCGGTTAACGTCCGACAAATGACCGGATTTGGGCTCCGATTACCATTCATCTCTCTATCCGTTGTGACCGCTATAATCTTGCAGGCATCTTATACCCTATCGTTCAACGTCCGATAAATGACCGGCGAATCCGTCCCATGTGGCACCAGCAGGGACGTCGACCCTATCAGAAAAGTGGGGAAGAGAGGGTGTTTGAGAGGGTTTGAGGCCCCTCAGAGGCAATGGCGTAGCAAGCACTTTTTCAGAGGGTGGACCAAGTGGGGAAAGACAACTCTTAAGGGGGAAACTTTGAAGAAAGTGTTCAAAAATAGGCTAAAAAGTACAAAAAAGGGCTACAAATCTTACATATCAGGGCAACCAGCGTCCGGGGGCAATAGAGGTGAGAAACCTTTGGACAATGAAGGCCAAATTGAAGCCATTAGTGGATCAATTTTAGCACTATTATTGGATACTATTTTAGTTTGAAAAAGCCACAAATAGGTGAAACGAAAGCCTAATTGAAGCCATTGAAAAGTTTTCACCATTATTGTATAATGTAAACAATGTTTTAAACATAACACGTGGATGTCCAAAGCAAGAGCAAAAAGGAAGACTTGACCATTTTTCAAAATGAAGGTCCAATCGAAGCCATTTGCATGGGGACTGTATTTGCATTATTAGTGCTATTGTGTAAAAATTTATTTTTAAAAATGGAAAATTTGGAAAATTGTTTTTTGGTGCATAATTTTTACACTATTATTGCCTTAAACAAAAAAACAAAAAAGGCCCGAACTTAATTTGCAAAATTTAAAATTTTACACTGGTCCACTGACACTTAGATATAAGACTTCAGACTCGTAATTTCAGGTAAAGCATGCATGGATTGATATGTTATAAAGTCAGTAATAGACCCAAGTCCGTCTTAAATACTGACTTTGGTGACAAAATGTCACGGGCCCTGCATATCGACGGGCCGGCAGTAATTTTCACAGGCTTTTGGGCCAAGGACCCACCTTTAAGCACTGCCTATAATAATCAGATGCCTATACTTCGGCTTACTGCTATCCTGGGCCTACTCAATAACGTGCAATTTAACCTTTACTCTTCTTTTTCTTTCTTGTCAATCACTAAAACTGGGAGGAATTTAATATCGCGTCCTTTACCCTTCAGAAAGTACCCCTCCCCAAATACTACTTACATGGGCCTACTAAATTACGTGCAATTTAACTTTTTCTCTTCTCTCCTCTCTACAATTTTTCTCACTTTCTTTTCTTTTTTTCTCTCCTTTCACCCTTTTTCTACTTGTCAGCACTACTAAAAGCGGAGTGTCGACGGACTAAACAAATATCACCTAACACGAAACGCATTTGGCGGATAATAGAAGGTCATATGAAGAACATAAAACGAACACTAACGGATTTGTTAAAATACCATCCGTTTCTTGTACCATGTGTACGGAAGACCGATCCGGTGTAGTGTGACACTATAGACGGACTGGGTCAACGTACATCACCGAATACAAAAATATGCTATCCGGTGGCGAAATCACCAGTTCGGAAGAATATTTGGGGGCGAAGGCCTCACAGGAACGTATTTGCAACGAACACGGGCCGAGTGCAACGAACAAAGAACGAACATGAGCGAACATGCAGCGAGTCAGTTCAATTCGATCATCAGCCGAGTTTCACCGAATGAGTAAGGAACACAAACTGAACGTTGAACGGACGAAGCGCAAATCAAAATGGATGGTTAGTTTTGTTTTATTCTATAGTTCTCGCAATATCAAGGGAGGGGGAGAGGAACTCACATATATTGACACGCGTCATGTGCCTGTCAATATACCTCCTTTTTTATGCAAATCTGCTGCCCAATGACCCCCTTTTTAGCTTACACCTAAGGACCCCCTTTGTTAAATTGATACCAAATCTGCAAATATTTTGCTCGCTTTGCGCCCATTTTAAAGCAATTTTAGCTTCAAAATGCTAAATATTGTAAAATTGTGTACCTTTTTGCCTAGAAAGTTATTTTGTTAATGACACCCAATTTTGAGCGTTCCCACACCTAATCATGCTAATGATCTAATGATCCCATTTTCAACATCTAATGACCTCATTTTCTTGAAGCCACCACTGAATGATCCCTTTTTTCGAAAAAAAAAATCCCTTTGATATACCCCTAGTGTCGTACCTAGGTAGGCACAGGAAGGCCTACGTCATTTTCATGGGGTGATCGCTTTCTGCCCGGTGTACGGTTCACCATTATCAGTCCCCCCCCGGTATGTATCTTGCATATATTCTGTATTATCCTGCATGTATTCTGTATTCCTCAGGTCTGGCCGTTTCGGCCGATTTCCGTTCGTTTCTCAATGCGTTATGGCCAGTAATAACCCTGCAGGCGTCCTATACTTGTCCGATGCGTATTAGTTCAACGTCAGGCAAGTGACCGGCGAATCCGTCCTATGTTCGCCAGTAATCCATCCTTCGCCAGCACCCGCGAACACTCCCGAAGACCTGCAGCATATAAACGAAAGGAGAGCGAACAAACTCCGGCAATATGCAGCACCATACGAACACACATCGGATAAATACCGAAGTTACCGAACATGTGTATTCGGTACACTCCGTTTCAAGTTTTGTGCATGCACAAAATTTGACGACGGACTTAACGAACATCACCTAACACGAAACGCATTTGGCGGATGATAGCAGAACATAAAAAGAACATAAAACGATCATTGACGAACAACAACGGATTTACTAAAATACCACCCGTGTGACAGGCGCTTTACGATCAACCGGATGAGCAAATCACTGAATAATACTTTAATATTGACTAACTATGTCCTTACATCATCACTGGTTTACTGCACAAAATGCGCATTAACCGTACGATATTAAGCATTTAGTCAGAATATTGAAAAACAACAGGCTTTACCATGCTTAAAGAGCGCATCGCCATCGGCAGAGAAATTATCTTATTTCATACAAAACGTTTTAAAATGTTTCCACGACCTTTCTATAACCCAACATTTATATAAAGCAAAACCCCCCGGGGGGGGGGGGGCACTCCAACTTTGGAGGTGACGAGTATGTAGGGCTGTTAAAACCCCCTTTTCAGCATCGCTGTCACCCAAAGACCCATATTTTTTTTACGAACACATGCTCTGTCACCCGAAGACCCCCTATTTTTCCATTTGATCTCTCACCCAAAGTTCAATTTGAACAGCAACTTTCATTTATCACTGATTTTGTTACTTATTTTGAAAAAAACAAACAAAGAAATTTGAAGCCATTTAGAACTAGATACTCAATTTTCGAGGTTTCTGTGGCGCTTTTTCGGTTTTCACTCAAAGATTCCATTTAAAAAAAGGAAAAAGGTCATGCTCTCACCCAATGACCCCATATTTTGTAGATTTTGCTCTCACCGAATGCCAAAAATCATGCTCTCACCCAATGACCCCATATTTTTTACATTTTGCTCTCACCGAATGCCCCTTAGTGCGAAAGTGCCAGCCCTACACCTATATCCATTTCAAATTGAAGTGCCCCCCGGCCAAATCCCAAAATATAACATGTTTAAAACGACTTAAAAACATTTTTGTATTAATTTTGTTAGGCTGTTCCTTTTCCCCTTGGCCCCGATGCTCTTGCTACACCCCTGTAACCAGCTACATAAGTAAATGCTCTACGTGGTTAAAATTGAACAAATTCTACACTATCCAGTTTGTTGTTCAGTAGTTCATAACAATGCTTAAAAATATCGCACCGGTATAGTTCCGATTCCATTGTCAAATTCAAAACTGTTCAACGACCTGCATGAGCATGCTGATAATTTTAAAAGTATGTAGAGTCAGAGGGTAGTGGTAACTGATTTTAACAAGGCTTTTGTTCGGGTTGATCACAACATCACCATCATTCCCAAGCTCCTTGATATGTGTATGTGACGAAGAAGAAGATAATTTTTGAGACACTTAAATAACTTACCCAAGCTGTAAGACAAGTTCACACTTATATAATGTGTTGATCGAGACAGAATACATCAGAAACAAGAGTTGTTTCTTCAAGCAGACAAGTTGTGTTACGTTTAACGTTATGTATAAACATAGATTTATTAGACTAGTATCATATAGTTGTGAAATGTAGATAGTTCTGTAATTTGTTATTCTTCAGATTAAGATATTATAAAAGTAGTTCTTAACATTATACCGAAATCATTTGATCTAGGAAATGTCCAAAAATATATACAGTTAAAATTAATAAAACATCCCGCAAAATAAGTTTTTAACCAATCAGAAATCTCAAAAGTAAACGAATCTACTTATTCATCATATTCAAGATGAACAAGTGGGTGAAGAGAAACAATCACCGTCCTCTGTTTATCTTCATTACTAAGAAATCTACATTGCTAAGTAATTTCGGAAGAACAAGACATTGCCATCTATATTGTTATAAAAACAATGAGGAGGTTGTTGACTTCCGGTGCTTTGCGCTATACCATGTCTCATGCGTTCGTTAATTACAAAAATCAATATTTAATTAAAGTTAATTGGAATCATAAACTCACTTTTTGGATAATTTATCATTATTCTTTGTTTTAAAGAAATCTATCTATCTAAAATTCTTGAAAGTCGTACTTTGGAAATTACAAAATCCTCATAACATCTTTGTTTAATAAGTAAACTACTTCAAACTCATTATAATTATTGTATAATAATAATGAAATTGATACAATAGAGGACGTTTACGATGAGAAAACGGACATTTTGATGAGAAACGGCCAAAATGGTGAGAATTTAAATTTTCTCATTCTTGGTGTGTGTCGATCATTATTGTCTTATTAAAACTGGTGAGAATTGCTAATCAGTAACGGAATTGGTTTCTTACCATTTGTATACGACGTTACCCAGTATATCTGGCATCCCCGCTTTTGTATCTGTATTTTTACAGGGAATGCATCTGTTTGGATCGCTAACACGAAGAATACTGCTACCAAAACAGCCAGGCAAGGTCGCGCCATTGTTATCTTCTGATGTTTGTTAACCTAATATAAAAGAAATAAAAGCAAATACTTGTATAACCAAAGGAAGCGGCTAATTACACAACGTACACTGGAACTTAAAAACACCCAAACGTTACAAACTAGCGCACGAAATTTAAATTGATGATGCTTAATCGTTATTATTAATATATTAATAAACAGGGAAAGTAGAACCACGCATCGCACACTAGCACTAATATGAAATTACCACAGAATTTACCATGGAAACATGACAAAAATATGCAGATAAGCCAGAGAAAAAAACTCCGGAAATACCTATTTTTAAAAAGTAATATAGTTAAAAAGTAATATAGTTTCATTTTAAACATCATCATATTGTTTTCTTAAGTTTGCTGCAAGACATAAAGCTATATGTTACAATAACATCATATAATACATCTAAGTCTTCTTGTTATTACAAAACATGTATAAAACTTATCATGAAAGAAAAGGCAAATAATAGCCTTTCTGTTTGGTTCTAAAGCATACAAAATTATAACAATTGTAAGATAAAGACAGAGTATATAACAATTAACAACTTTAAATTAAACATGTTACGTTTTATTAGCATTTAACCAAATGAACTTGTCGACGGACCTTCACAATATTGTCACAATGTAAGAAAAGATCAAAAGGATACTATAAACAAATAAAAGAAACTACCTATACACGTACCACGAAACTATTAACTATCAAGAGTACCAAAACCAAACGACGATTGCTAGCTAAGTAAGTGATGTTATTGGATCACGGCTGCTGCTGCTATTATGCCAACGTTTTAGCAATAAAAATCTAATTCGGAGCCACGTCATCAATAAATATTAACAAATAGTCATAAACCTAACTGTGGTTAAAATTATTAAGTTTGTTTATTACTGGTTAAAGTTTTCCCTTATTTTCTTTTCCAATTCATAAGTTGACGATGGCATTTTGAAAACTTTTTTTTTTCATTTTTGTTTATCAGAATACTTTCAATTTGGAATATATTCAAATTTGATAACTATTCCGAGATGGACATAACAGATTTCTCTTGAAATTTAACAGATTTCTCTTCCAGTCAGATTTTCTCATCCAAAGGACAAGAAACTCATCAATTTTGATAAGATTTATAAAGTTTTGTCATTTAAAAAATGAATAGATTCTTGTAACAAATGACCCCCCAAAAATTAAGTTTGAATAGTTTGTGTTCTCCGATTTTACCCCAAAATTCGGTCGGGAAAGGGGCAGACTTGTAGTGACTCGACTCGAAATGACTCGACTCGACTCGAAATTTGATGACTCGACTCGATGACGCGAGGCTTGTGACTCTCCCCCCATTGAACTGTTGACTACATTGCCCTTCATGTACATGTATGCTGCACACGGCCTAGAGCCCCTTCCATAGTCCCTGTGTCCCGGCCCTGTGTGCATCTGTGAGTTACATGTGATGTCCATAAATCTGCCACACACACACCCCAACAACTCCACATAAGTCTGCTGCCTGATCCATGTAAATACATGCAGTTTTTTGAGAAATTTACCTGTGTTCATGTGTATTCAGGTTTATTAAATTATTGTGATGGTGGTTTGGTTGAGTCTTTGAAGTTGTGTATTGGTGTTGGGGTAAGTCTGTGAAGTGTCAACTGCGTGGGGTGGGGTGTGTGGGGGGCGGTGTGAGACAAAAAGGTGTTAAGTTCCTTTAAACTCTGCATAGTCCTACATTGTGGTAGTGTAGGCCTACATGTACATGTAGACCTATATTATGGGATTGGTTCAAAATTCTTACAATTCTGTTGGAATCTTTGATAAAAGCCATAGCTTCCATTTTTCGACATGGACTCAGAAGGGGGGGCGGGGCAGTCAACTTTAAAAGTAACTGATACTGTAGTGAGCTCCATTTATTATAGTCAAACATACCTGATGACATCTTTTTTAACTCATACCGGACGTACCGGATGACCTCTTTTTTTTTAGGGGCGGCTACCCAATGACCCTCTAGCATTTTATCAGTTGCCATAAAATAATGCAGAATTTTCAATTCTCTTATAAGTTATATTAGCAAATTTATAATTGTACATTAAATAAATCAGGAACAAAATAAAGAATTTTACTTCATTTTTTGTTAATTTTCTACCTGATGACCCCTTCATTCAAAATGTTATACCAATAACAACCTCTTTAAAATGTTTACCCAAATGACCCCATTTTTCATTTTGTTACCCAATGACCCCCCCCACACACACAATTTTTAGTGACTCGAAATGACTCGACAAAATATATCGGAATCGACTCGACTCGACTCGACAGAATGGGCTGACTCGACTCGACTCGGCTCGACTGACAACTTCAAATGACTCCACTCGACTCGAGACTCGAGGGCTCAATGACTCGACTCGACTCGGACTCGACTTTCAGTGACTCGGCTACAAGTCTGGAAAGGTGGTATATGAGGCTGGGTCCCATGCTACCCCTGCCCTTGTACGCTATGGAGGTTAACGCTAATGCCCCTGCCAGACTTGAAAATAATTGCTGTTCTATTTGAATAAAAGAAAAGGGAATAGAACACAATACGTTGTGTGTGAATATTTGCTTATAACCCACAAAATGATATGAATGAATAATAATAATATATACGAAAGCAAGAAGTAGAGCCGTTGTTTATAATAATATAATGGTATATAATAAATATACAAAGCAATACCCGTCTTTTACACAAATCTCATTATCACACACAAGATGTGAATATTTTGTCAATCAATCAATAAAATGAGCAACTGTCATCATTAGTATCAACGTAAACAATATAAAACGTGATTTAGGCCTAATGAGCCAGGTGTTCATCAAACTAATAATGGAATTTGGCTAAAAGACGGGTACAACTTATGTGTTTTGTCATTTTAGTAATTACTATCTCAGAAACAATCAGCATAACCATACAACGCACTGCAGGGTTTATTGTTTTATTGTGTCTGATTAGAGCGCTGACATATTGGAAAATGTTGCCAATCAATAATCAAGAGGGTGTACATTGACCATCCAGTTTTCGAAATTGGGTGACTTGTTTTTGGCAGGTGTGAAATACATCTGACTGGAAGTTTTAATTACGTAACGCATAAAGGTTTTGGCATCATTGAATGGCTGACTAGTGCGGTTATGTGTCTAGTTTCTATTCCCGGGTTATTTTCTTTATTCATTCCTTTCTTTTCCTTTCTCTGCACTTATTCTTTCTTATGCCTACACTTTAGGAGCCTATCACTCCCTCGCTCTCCTTCTCCCTCTCTCCCCCTCTTCCTGTCTTTTGCGTTTTGTCTTCCTCCTCCCCTCCCTTCCAATCTCGATCACCAATCACCCCTCGACCCCTTCTTCACTCCCTCACTTGCCCCTGGCTTTTAAAAATGGATATTCGTGATATTAAGAAACCCATTTGACTTTATTGAATAGGCCTATAACCATGATAACAAAATATACTGCGAAATAGTTAATTAATAGAAAGTGACACAGTAAAACATGGACCTATATATCTGGCAGCCACGCCACGTGTTGCGTGTAATCGATCAGCAAAATTTGTTGAATTTATTTAAATGAAGCGCCTAAATGTAGTGGTTGTTAAGTAACTGTACATCGACGATAAAGTGTGCTTTTGTGTGCTGGCGATGACTCAGTCACACCCGTGGGTTGTATGAGAACAAAAGGTACCTTTCACATCACATTCTTTTGATCACTTATTGGCAGTAGCCTTGCCTGGTAAAGCGTTAATACGCTGTCAGGTCAGTTACCGATTTAACATGTTTAATGGCAATGAGCTGGTATTATAGTTTCAGTTGGGTGAACGATTATAAAGCAAACGCAAGGTAACAATTCTGTTTGGGCCATTGTTAACGAAATGAGACAATAGTCTGCATATTGTTAACCAGCATTCTTGAAAATGAGAAACATAATGGTTGCAGACTTAACACGGTTTGGAAATAATTTCTTCATATTTTGTGGTGTTATCTGTCGTTTACATATCCTTCCTAAAACACCAAAGTGCGAATATTTCCAAACACCTAAATTAGCTAAACATTTAGGACATGTTACAAAACTATATTTTCTAGAATTTCAGAGAGAACTTTAAATATTGGCCGGTTATTTTTTACACAGTGACGTTAACTAGGAAATGCCCTATTACCTATAACATACACTAAAACACCAAAGTGCGAATATTTCCAAACACCTAAATTAGCTAAAAATTTAGGACATGTTACAAAACTATATTTTCTAGAATTTTAGTGAGTTCTTTAAAATATTGGCCGGTTATTTTTCACTAGGCAATGCCCATATACCTATAACATGCACTGTTTGTAGAGGTCACGCGTCAATGGTGAGAGTACTGTGTATAGGAAAATGGACAGTAACTGCAGTATGCTATATTTTAAAATTTTATGGACATTTTGGGGCTATTTTTAGAGCAAAATTTGGCCTAAAATGGTTAAAATATGCTAGTTTCAAACATTTTAAACCATTTTATGATGTGTAAAATAATGGTAGTTATATTAGGATAAAAGGTTTTTTGTTGATAGAGAACTGATAAATTATCAAAACTGTTCAAAAGGTAAGACCTTATTATTTTTTGTGTAAATAATTTTTACATTTCGTGAAGTAAACTTTATGAATCTAAACATGATATGTAATTAAAGTGTATGTAGCTAGGAAGTTACCTATGTATGTAGCTTCATATGAAAATTTTGACCTTTCGTATTGAAGATATGCATTTTTCCCAAAAGATCTACATTTTAGGCGTTTTTGGGACTTGCTGAATTCTGGTTAATAAAACAACACATCTGTCAATGTAAACGGAAAGGGGGATGCATGAAGGCATGCTAGTTTTCCATTAGAAATTGTGTGAAAGGTCACCATTTTGGAAATTATCATCTGTGCGCGGATTTTATACCCAAATAACATATTCAAGACAATGGTGGACTTCGCTGAACAGTGATTTTCGCAAGACAAGTGAATCAGGATATACCATGTATACGTCAGTAGTCCAGAAACATGGAATGAATCAGAACTTTTTTTTTTTTTTTTTTTTTTTTTTTTTTTTTTTTTGCATCAATCAGATTTATTTTATTTCCATCAAAAATTACAACAAAATACAATAATTATAAAAAGTACAACACGATGGAGGAGGTACAACGATAAGCGAAGCCTGTAAATGCTGCACCCCCTGTATAATTAAATTACACAAATTAAAACAGAATTTACACAACAAAATGAGGATCTGTAGCCAAAAAATTTAAACACAAATATAATCAATCAATCAATTAAAATATAATATTGTACTATAATCATGAGTATTTAACATTAACATATAGCAAATTACAAACACTGATATAAAGCATAAAAGCAATGATAAACAACTTTGAGATGACATATTAAATGGAGGCAATGATTTAATAGAATGATTAACAGAAATATCACACTATAATAATGAAGCAAAACATGCTTGGATCTACTTGTCATTCAGTAAGGCATGTACTCCTCTCTTAAAGAGAGAAATGTTGGTAGCCTGTCTAATCTCATAAGGTATTTGATTCCAAATTTTTGGACCATTTGAGACAACAGTACTTGTTTTGTGCAGTTGGTAATTATGCTTATTTCTAGTATCATAACTGTGAATATCCTTAAGACTCTTAAACATAGCATCAAATGATTTTGGTAACATACCTTGGGTATACTTATACATAAAATAGACAACTCTTTCTTGTACATATCAAATATATCAAGAACATTGTATTTATCAAAAAGTGGTCTTGAATGGCTTAAATACGGACTATGAGATATTATTCTTAAAGCTCTTTTTTGTAGCTTAAATAATTTGTTCAGATATGCCTTGTTTGCATTTCCCCAAAGTAAAATACCGTAATTAAAATAGGGTACAACTAGTGAACAACAACAAGAAGAAGGCTGCTGGTTAAATAAAATCCACCAAAAAACGTTGACAACGTAAAGACAGCAGCAAGTTTAAAAAGCCCCCTACCTCGGCTCACTTTTTGAAACTTGGTCCCATTTATAAAAGATACTGATTTAAACTTTGTCATACTTATCAACTTAAAACATTTCCAGAAGTGTTATGTATCTTTAATGTGCCGATGCGATATAAAGTTGTTAGCATTCTGGAACGATCAGAAAGGTTATTATGTTATTCTTGGCCAATATCCTATATTATGTTTTGCTTTATAATATTAAGTTCATGATCAATGACTGAATTAAACGAATAACAAGTAGGCATTTAAATGGCAATGATGCTATTGTTAAAACGTTAAAAAACACCGATTTGCTGTTGATATTCAAAAAGTGAGCCGAGGTGGGGGCTATTAAAGTTTCTGCTTTCTTTACGTTGTCAACATTTTTTTGGTGGATTTCCTTTCTTTTTATGAATGTAGCCAAGCAGCTCCAAGCCTGGAAAGTCATCGGGTTATGAAGTACTCCATAAAACGAATAAAACGAAAAATAGATGTTTGAAATTATGTTATCCTTGATTTACGACAGTAAATAATTTAATAACACTTTGTCAGCCGTTTATTTTTAAAACTTACTGGTCACAGCTACCGCGTGACTGTAATGTTAATAGGGATACATAATATGATCAATATACATTTTAATATACTTTAATTATTCAAGGCAACTAAGAAAATGTAAATATGAACAACACGTACCCAATGTTGACGATGCAAGCGAGACACAGAGTCAGTCCGATTTACTTCAAATTGAAACTGAGAAATGCGCGTATATGTAGCAAGGCTTATACTACGGAAGCGTCTAAGTGCCACGACTTAGCAAGATAATTATGTTTTAATGATTGTGGTTTTTGTAGCCCTGCGGGGCAATCTAGTTGGATATCCAAATTTCGAGGTTGATAGTTCTTTGTAGCCCTGCGGTAATCTAGTTGGATTTCCTTATTAAGCGGCGGTTGTTGGCGGTCTTTCGCGGTTTTGGTTTTAATTTCTCTCATTCTTCATGCCCTACAATCTATCGGGGTTTAATTTATAGTTTAAGCTTGTTGGATAACTGTACTTCGCGGTGTGTGGTTCTTTGTTGATAGTTATTTAGATTTAGATCTAGTTGGATTTCCCTATTAAGCGGCGGTTGTTGGCGGTCTTTCGTGGTTTGTGGTTTTAATTCCCCCATTGGGGGTTAATTTATAGTTTAAGCTTGTTGGATAACTATAATACTTCGCGGTGTGTGGTTTTTGAAGCACTGCGGGGCAATCTAGCTGGATGTCTCTATTGAGCGGCGGTTGTTGGTGGTCTTTCACAGTTTGTTGTTTTAATTTGTTGGATATCCAAATTTTGCGGTTTGTGGTTCTTTGTATCCCTGCAGGCCAATCTATTTGGAAAACCCTAGTGAGCGGCCATTTTTGGCGTTCTTTCGCGGTTTGTGGTTTTCATTTCTCTAATTTTTCAGGCCCTGGCCTCTATCGGTGGCTAATTTGTCTTTTAAACTGGTTGGATATCCATATTTCGCGGTTTGTATTTCTTTGTAGCCCTGCGGGGCAATCTAGTTTGACATCCCTATTGAGCGGCGGTTGTTGGCGGTCTTTCGCGATTTGTGGTTTTTAATTTCCTAAGCTTAAGCTTGTTGGATAACCATACTTCTTTGTAGCCCGCGAAAATTTAGGTGGATATCCAAAATTCGCGGTTTGTGGGACAATCTAGTTCGACATCCCTATTGAGCGGCGGTTATTGGCAGTCTTTCGCGGTTTGTGGTTTTAATTTCCCTCATTCTTCAAGCCCTGCTCTCTATCGAGGGTTAATTTATATATAGCTTAAACTTATTGGCTATCCAAATTTCACGGCTTGTGATTCTTTGTAGCCATGTGGAAAATCTTGTTGGACATTCCTATAGGCTGTGCCAAGTTGTTCTGTGTGTCTGTGGTGGGGACAGTCCCTTTGGGTATTTTTTTTTTTTTTTATTTTGTCTTTACGTATGACTTTAATGGCCTTCCATATTTGGTTGTCTCCTTTTGGGGTTATTCCTTCATGTAATTTTACACGAAATTAGGGTTAGGGTTAGGGTTAAGGTTAGGGTTAGTTTAGGGTTAGGATTAGGGTTAGGATTAGGGTTAGGGTTAGGATTAGGGTTATGATTAGGATTAGGTTTAGGGTTAGGATTAGGGTTAGAGTTAGGATTAGCTTACACGAAATAATTACATGAAGGATCGACCCTTTTGGATACGTTTTGTCCCTGCTGGCCTTCCATTTTCACACCTATAGTGTGTATGCAATAAACCAACCGGAAAGGTATAACAATTTAAATGACAGTCATCTTGGAATACAGTTCTAAGATAGCTGCAGATAAAAGAGGGACATGTCTCTAGATCGATTCAACAACCATACATACATAATTATTACATGTTTTATTGTCCTATTATCATGCGATCGCGAATCGCCAAGTGGTAGACAGAATTTTATTTAAATGAGAAAAATATTGGTAACCTGATCTAGTTTCTTATGTTATTCAGATTTAAATAAAGAAATAAATAAATAAAGATATTTCTTTATTATTTGTTCTGCTAGCGGCTTGCTGCACTAATTAGTAGGACCTTAATATAATTAATAATATCCCTGAGAATCAAACATCTTGCTTTGATAAAAAAATAATATCACAATAGCATGATTAAAATTGTGTTATCCTTGATTAATGACAATAAAATTTTTGTTTGATAAAATATTGAAAAAATCAGTTGGACATCGGATTTCGAACTCGGATCCGCGTAACCGGAGTCGAACGCCGTAACCATTGAGCCACGGGACTCTGATGTAAATTGCTGTGTCGAAGTACAGCATTTATTATATGAATGGATGCATCGTCCGGAAAGAACAAAAGAATTGTGAAAAACATGATGTTTTGGCGAATGGGGTTCAGAATTTGTATGTAGAGTATCTCAGAAAATGCTAGGGTATAATTGGAAGTAAATCTGAAAAAGTAGTGTGTAGGTGATTGCCCGCTAGTGCTGTGGCCTTGTCCAAAAAATCTAGGTCAGCATTATTTTCCACTAATTTTCGCTATGAAATACCCCGTGAAATGAAGCAAAAATATTTGTTTATTATCAAACAATGATTGACTGTAGGATTGGTGTCCCTTTTGAATTAATGAGTTGTCAAGATATTACATTTGGGACTCTAAATAACATTAAACATGGTTTTAGATACAATTTGTACCCAGCGAAAAATATCATAGAACAATAGAACAAGTGTTTTAATGTTACGTGTAAATATAGTCTCGCGGGAGCATTTGTTTATTAGTCTTCTTTATCAGTCTTTTTTAAAAACTTGCTGGTCACGGCTACCGCGTGACTCTAATTCCTAAATGTATTTTTAAATGATTCTAAATGATTGTATGTATTTATGTTCATTTGAAATTAAAAATTCAGATATTGTTAGCTTAAAGGGCAGGTCTATAGCAAAAACAAGATTATCTCTATTCGAAGAGAATAATTATTACATTACAAGTTGACACTTGTAGCATTTTTTGTGTGTGTATTTCTCCTGAAAAAGGAGAAATTGTGTGGGTAAAGTTCAGCCTCGTACGTGTTCTTCACCCGTTTGAAGATGACGTAGGTAAATGAAGCGGGCACTTTATCGTGATCACATCATACAATCACAATCACTTTGACAAGTTTGACATTAGCAACAATGAGTTGTACTATCACTTACCATAACAATGCTGCATAACAATATGCACACTATTATTCTCATTTCGGGAACAAAGCCCACCCAGTATTGTTACTATGTGTTTGCTTTGTAATATTTCATCCAACTGAAACTATAGCATTGCAATATACAGGGAAATCAGATACATGAGTTTGTGGACTTAATACGGTTTATATGCTAGTCTCAGATGAAATTCTAAGCTCAAATTATGTATTTATTTTTAGGCCTAATATTTCTCATGATATTGATATACATATGAATTGTAATATCACAATTGTCTAATATATAAAAAAAAAAGCGGCTGATTTTATCCATATGTTTAAAAACCATGAAATTTGTAATACTTAATTTGGAATTTTTTTCTGTGAACAACAACAGTATACATTCTGTCCATTGAGAGCGTTTATAGTCCCTTTTCTCACAGCGGGCACATCTCATTTCATGACGTCACCGTTTTTCTAGGCCAAATCTGTCTCGTTCGAAGGAACCTACCGCTTAAGTTGTTTTTTGCGCAATATCAATTTTAAACGTCTTATTTTCTCAAAAAAGGAGTCATCTTCATTGTCCTCATAATATTAGCTTTCCAATGATATGATGTTGTTTTTTTGCAATAGACCTGCCCTTTAATCAAACGGTGTGTTTTTGTTGCGCATTCTGAAGTGAATTTGGGTAAAAGCTGTTTTTGGCCTTGAGTCATTGTAACGACTCGTAACAATACCAATATTCGGTCTTTAATTTAGTACAGAGTCTCCTTGACTTTGAGGCCCATACAGTGATTTGCTCATCTTGACGGTACTAAAAATTTAAAAAAAAATCATTGTCATAGATGTGCTAATATAGCATGTTAGTGGTTTAGCCGAAACCTGTTTATTTAAGGCAAAATAAGGCAATTTACATGAATCTGTAATTTATATACTGACAGTACATAAATTAGCTACTACGTGTATTTGAATGGAGCTTCAACGTCATCAATACTGCTGTTCTTTGTTTCTTGCCAAATTTTTCATCAAAAAACAAACAAATTACAATATGAATGACTTTATCCTTCACATTTAAAGTCATAATCTGAACAATTCTGATTTTAGAATCTGCCAGTTTATTAATCGCGAAAGTCCGAGTTAAAAATCTTGGGAAGCTAACAGAGGGAGTACGGTGACTGAAAAGATCAGTTGTGAAAACCTATCAATTGTGCACACATTAATTAAATCAGAGTTTTAAGCTTAAATACAATATCCAGAGTATGCACAATGGGCAAGTGGACTACGGAGTAGTCTATTATGATCGCAACATTATTGTAACATTGATCTAATTTTTTAAATTTTTAGTCCAAATATTTCTAATCAAGTTGATACATATGAATTGTAATATCACAATTTACTAGTATATAATAAAGAAGCGGCCTGATTTTATCCATATGTGTAAAAACCATTACATTTATAATACAAGGTGTCCCATAAAAGGTTACATGTAAAAATGAACTGCATTTTGTGATGGTACAACAAAACAATTTCATTTTCATTATTTATTTATCCTTCTTGTAACAGCTTGCTAAACTTCAACTCCGTATCTTAAAAGCAAATTAACTTATGAACGCAAGATGGCAGGGGTGTCAAGAGAGGCTAACCATCAAAATACGAGGGGCGGTCAAAAAATCGACAAAACGAAATATGGAATTAGAGTTCATCTGTAAATGTTTAAATTATTGTGAGACCTATAATGGTTTTACTTGTAACCGTTATTTGCTTAACAACGATTTTTTTACTTTTCAAGAAATTAATTATCTTATCGGAAAACCTTTCAAAGAATACAATCTTAACTGGCATATTCCTTCAATGGGTGCAACTAGTATTGCCTCACAGTTTCACATGTTTGTTTGTTTTTTATTTGTTTGTTTTTTGGCGTTTTTTTTTAATAGAGTGACCCATTCAGATAACCTCCTTTGAATTTCACACTCCTTTGTAATAGATTAAAGTCAGGTCTTTCATAGGGGTAAATGGATTTTAAATGGAATTGCCCAACCGGTATGATAAACGGAATTAGACTGAAACAATAGACCACAACAAATTGCTGTTACTTTACTAGTACGAGCACACACTGCATGCGGTTTTATTTGTATGTTTTATTGCATTTTGTGTGTTTTTAATTTCCACCACCAAATATCTAAATATGTTTTATTTTACGAATGCAAATCAAATTAATTTCTTTATTAACATCAATTTTCCAGTATGCTGTAAAGTAATAATTTTTCCATTTGCAATTATATTAAAGGAGGATGGTCTTATTTCACCGTGTACCATTACAACCATGGTTAAATTTCCTCGGTCCCAATCCTTGATCTATGCCTTTAATAAAATGGTTAACCCATGTATTGTTTTTATCAATTTAGTTTAGACTCGGTGCATTCTCATCCTTTTGGGTTTGTTGACGGCCCTAAATTTCATAAAAAGTTTGTATAAGTATGTTTTTCCATAATTTACTCAAGAAATTAAAATTGAATATGTCATAGATTTTTTTAGCAAGATATGCAAATATTATCACAAGTTTCGGGACTTTTTTAGCAAACCTGGTTTAAAATAGTTTTTAGGAGTCCCATTCGCACATCTCCACCCAAACCAAAGTTCACCTCCCCCTGGCGTCAATGAGAAAGATATGGGCTTACACTCATACCAAAATCTCCATGTAGGCCAAGATGGTGAAGCGTTTACTTGTTTTGAATGAGGACTCAGGATGGTTGAGGTTGTTGTTTAGACCATTCTCCTTTAATGATTAAAAGTATAGGATCCAAAAGTGATTTTTTTTATTTTTAAATATATTTTAGAAGGCATCTAAATGCCACTCAGGTGCTCCGACTAGGTGACCGTCAAGTAGACGTCGGTGTCTCTAGTCACAAATCCTGAAACAGAACAAAATAACAATGTTTAAACAAGTATCGTAGAATTCCGCCTGTAAGCAAGATGTAGAATAGCAACAAGGTCAGGTGGTGGATTTAATAGAAAAAAAGACAAAAAACACTGACAAATGAATAAAATCAAAAGGGCATTATAGGGACCGTTCACAAACACCTGTAAGGGGGGGCCTGATGAAAAAGGGGGCTGAAATTTGTTGACCCTCTTAAGGGGGGCCTTGAAAAAAATGACCACAAATTTTCCTGGAAAAATTGAGTTTATATGCTTTTCTATGGGGTTGACCCATACTTTTCATGTCAAAAAGGGGGGGGGGGCCTGAAATTTTCGCGGTCTGTAAAGGGGGGCCCGAAAAAATTTCTCGCAAGTGTTTGTGAACGGTCCCTTACGCGGTAGCTTGAACAGCTATTTCAGTTGAAATCCATACAACACCTGTGGTACACGTGGTCGTGATCTCCCACACGGAAGTGATTGGATTTCAACTTGGCTTTTTTTTTTTACGATGGCTTTATTGCGATATCAAATACTCAGGTGAATACGGCTTACTGATACCTACCCTTCCCCCTCTGATCATTCGCAACATCTCCACTGCGTTCCGACCTTATTGCAATCACCAGTCTCGTAGCTTGGTGGATCTGGGTAGTCTAAAAGAAAATGAAACATCTATTTGAAGGTGGATAGAATACAAACATCAATATAATTTATTTATCAAAATCGACTATGGCATACCGCCCGGGCATACCGTAGTCTACCCAGCAAACACCCCTGGGCAAACACACAACTTTTTACAGAAACGCTTTAAATAAGGGCCATATAAACAGTTAGCAGCCTGCACAACCGATTCTTTTGTTTGGCAAGGCTCACTCAGTCATTTAATGAGGCAATACAAACGATCGAATTTGGTGTTGAAATGAGCTAAATTTTTAGTTACACCTTTTCGATGTAAAATTAATTTTCTCGGCCAAATGAAAAGCAATCATTTTCATTTTTTCAGTAAATGTCAGGAAAAATTGTAGTGCTTGATACTGTATTTTTTTTCAAATTCTAGTGTTAAACTTAGGCGTGAAATTTAGTCATTTAGTGTAAGATTTTCAATTTTGATTGGCTTAAACTCTGTCCGCGAGCCTTTTTTGGATCAACCTTTTAGCTTTTCAAAGTAAGATAGTTCGCTAATGAAGGATTTTTCCCAACTTTCTAACGCACATCACCGTGAGCGATATATCATAGTTTTGTCAGAATTTGCGTTTTCATTTCACTATTTTAACTGCCGGCTGACCATTTTTCAAAATCAACGAGTGAAATCTAAGGCGAATACTAGCATTGTGGATCGATATCCCTGGGTTTAATAGGAATACCGGCATGGCTACAGTGTTGCTAGAACTTCAATATAGCAAAGAAATTCCCAGGCCTATAGCGCTCCTACTGATCATGTTTAACCAACGATGTGCTTTACAGAGGTGGGAAATATCTTTCTTTAGCAAACTATATTAGTTTGAGACGCTAAAAAATGAATTCCGTAAAAAGCTCGCGTGCGAATTGAAGGCCTATAAAAATCAAAAATATCACACTAAAAGACACAATTTGATGCTTAATTTTAACACCAGGATTTGTAAAAAAAATGTATATCCAAGCACCAAGTTTTTAACTGACATTACTGAAGAAAAAAAAAAATATTGCTTTATATTTGACCGAGAAAATTAATTTCATAGCAAAAAGGTGTATCTCTGAATTGTGCTGATTTTAACATGTATCGATCGACTTTCAGCGCGACTAAGCATTTCTAAAGAATCGGTTGTGCAGGCTGCTAACTGTAAAGGGTATAAATTAAACGTTTCGATAACATTCATAAAACATTTTTCAAAACGCTATGCAAAACATTCTAACAGAATGTTATTTAACTTATTGACAAAATATTTTGCAAAAATGTTAACCCAAAATATTTTACAATAATGTTTTAAACACGTATTCATGATCTTTATAATATAACCCGACATTGAGATGTTATTAAAACGTTTTGAATAAATGTTTTAAGAACATTTTTGGTGTTTGCTTGGTAGCTACATTTACCTGCCAGAAATTGAGAATAGTCATTTGAATCTTCTTTTTAGTAAACATGATGGTTGATTGGGACTAAAGTATAAGTGTAAAATTTTCAAACTGGCCTTTTAAACACCATTATTGGAAAACAAAACAAAAGAAGAGGCTTACGCATTGTACCGTAAAATGGGGTAACTTCGGTCAGCGGGGTAACTTTGGTCGGTCAAATATATTTTTTTAAATGGTCATATTTTCGTACAGCAATATTGTTTTTAGTCATATTTGGTTTCAATTTGTTAAGAAATATATCTGGAAGCAATAATAGTCGGTCATGTCCAATTTACTCGAAGTTTACGAAAAAATCGGAATTTTTTACCAAAAATGAGCATTTAAAAAAAATTCAAAAAAATAAAAATCGATATTTGTGAGCAAGGATTTATGCTTGATTAATTTTGCAAGGGGTCAAATGTCACAAAAAAACAATAACTTGCCCATATACAGTGAAGATCAATTTTTTTGATTTTTTTTTTCTTCATGGAATGTAATACTCTGACCAAAGTTGCCCCAAATGCGGGGTAACTTTGGTCAGGCTCTTTTTAACCCCTAGGGCACCCTTACAAAATTATAAAAAAATCTATTTCAACTTCAAGGGGTAGAATAGAACCCTAATGTCATAAAAAAGAGATAATTAGAAATACAATTGGTTTTGTTTGGAAGCAATGGTTCAAAAACTCTGAAAAGTGCCCAAAGTTACCCCATTTTACGGTACACTTACATTCAAACATTACAAAATAACACACGAGACCAAATTATGCTTAACCAATTTTACCTTCATTTTGTGTAGGAATTGTATTCTGAATACGAGAAATATTATCCTTCTGTTAATCAAATAATTATTTTTTTTAACTCGCGATATAATACAAATTTTATGGCAAATTATTAAAATTTGGTATTTTTAAAATTTTTGATATTTAACAGTCCTCGAAGTAAACTTTATAAATCTACTTCAATTGTATGTAGCTGGGATGAAAAGCCGACCATCACTTGAAAATTTTGATCTTGGAAGATATTAAAGATTCTCAAATACAGTTAGGACGCGGGACTACCAATTCTTTAGAAATGCATAGTCGCGCTAAAAGTCGATCGATACATGTTAAAATCAGCACAATTCAGAGATACACCTTTTTGCTATGAAATTTATTTTCTCGGTCAAATATAAAGCAATATTTTTTTCTTCAGTAATGTCAGTTAAAGACATAGTGCTTGGATATACATTTTTTTTTAAATCCTGGTGTTAAAATTCAAGCATCATATTTTGTCTTTTAGTGTGATATTTTTGATTTTTATAGGCCTTTAGTTCGCCCGTGAGCTTTTTACGGAATTCATTTTTAGCGTCTCAAACTAATATAGTTTGCTAAAGAAAGATATTTCCCACCTCTGTAAAGCACATCGTGTGGGTCTATATATTATAGTTTTGTCAAATTTCCGTTTTTATTTTACCCTTTTTCTCTTCATGCTCCGAAAATGTCAAACTCAGTACTTTATCTCGAGAACAACCAGCAGAAATAATCGATATTTCAATTGTTGTCAACCAGGTCCCTTTTCCATTGAAAACCAGGATTGCCTGACCAGCGATTTGGTAGCCCAAATCCCCAATTCTGGTAAATGAGGTGAATTTTGGAAATTTGCTCCCGTGATAGCCTGCAATTTCAATTTATAGGGGCTATGGATTCCATGATTATGAAAACCATTTTGTCTGTTTGTTTGTTTGTTTATTTACCTAGGATGAGGTCCTTGGGAAAATCCACTGTCCAAACCTAGACAAATTCGCGTGTTATTAGAGGGGATTTTAATTTTCTGTCCTCCTATCTCCAGGTGAATTTTGAATGACCCCCCCATCGCGGGTTGGCATTTTCATTACACCCTTCAGACTTGCGTTCGGGTTTGTGTAGGCCTATTTGTCATAATTTAGCGCTATAGGACCTACTTTCTAAATGTAGGCTATAGCTATAGCCGTGCTATATAAATATTATAAGGTACCGGTAAGTAATATTATGTAGGCCTATGGGGGTGGGGTGGGTACTCAACACATTTTAACCATGACTTACAATGCAAGGCTCATTGTTGCCATAAATGATTTTTCCTTTAGGTCATTATAATAGGTTGTTATAAACTTCCATGTTTAACCTTGTATTGTTTTGGCTGCTTCATTATGACTTTCGGTGGGTTTAAGCAATTTCAAACAAACACAAACAAAAGGCACTATACCCAGTCACCTTCATGACAATTGAAACACTAGGTAATTTCTTTGCTATATTGAAGTTCTGGCAACACTGTATCCAGGCCGGGCACCCAGAGATATCGATCCACAATGCTAGTATTAGCCTAAGATTTTACGCGTGGATTTGAAAATTTTTCAGCTGGTAGTCAAAAATTATGGAATCAAAACGGAAATTCTGACAAAACTATGACATATCGCTCACGGTGATGTGCGTTAGAAAGTTGGGGAAAGTTGGGAAAAATCCTTCTTTAGCGAACTATATTACTTTGAAAAGCTAAAAGATTGATCAAAAAAAAGGCTCGCGGGCAGAGTTGAAGCCTATCAAAATCGAAAATCTTACTCTAAATGACTGAATTTCACGACTAAGTTTAACACTAAGATTTGAAAAAAAATACAGTATCAAGCATTACAGTTTTTCTGACCAGTCCGGTCCGACTGCCTGATCAGGAAGTACTGCCGAATCAGGCAGCATGTTGCCGAGTTAGGCAACACAGGCTTTGGTAACCCTAAGGACTAAATTGTTCATGGTGATTTTATAAAAGATCGGGGGAAATTTTACTTTAACACACATGAGCTACATGTAAGTTGACAATTTTTCACCGGGGGAAAAAAAATTCCACCGGGAGAAAAATAATTTAAATAACAAAACAATTTCTAACGGTTTTTTAAAAATTTGATTTAAATATGCAAATTAACTTTATTTTAACTAAAATTGATGAAAAATTACTACTAATTGTACATGCATTGATACTTTTATATATTTTACCTACTTCTTTACTCTAAAGCAAGAAATAACGGTATAGAGCAAAAGATGCTCTATTTGAAATAGAGCATTGCATTGTGGGATACTATACTGCCTGACTCGGCAACATACTGCCTGATTCGGCAGTACTTCCTGATCAGGCAGTCGGACCGGACTGCTGACATTTACTGAAAAAATGAAAATTATTGCTTTTCATTTGGCCGAGAAAAAAAATTTTACACTGAAAAGGTGTAACTCAAAATTTGAATACCAAATTCGATCGTTTGTATTGCCTTATTAAATGACTGAGTGAGCCTTGCAGAACAATAACAATCGGTAGTCCAGCGTCCTAACTGAATAGACCTCAATTTTTTTTTTTTTTTTAACAAATCTAATCTTTAATATGAAAGGTCAAAACTTTCATATGATGGACAGGTTTTCATCCCAGCTACATAAACTTTAAGAACATCATTTATACAATTCACTTCGCGGACTGTTAAATTAGAAAAATATCAATTTTTAATCATTTGCCATAAAATGTGTAATATTTCAATTTCAAAAAATCTAAATTCTTTGATATCCGAAAGAAATTCCTTGTATTTAAACTGTAATTCGATATGTCTGGTGTGCTCTCAGGTCCCACAAAAAATACGTGAAAACGTCGCTATCCGAACCTTAAAAATAGTGTGAAATTGTGGTGTAAAGTGTATTGTAAACTTCGGACGACCACGGGATCCGCCTCCCCCTTTATGGCCTGCACAATAACTCATTGGATTCTTACCGTCTGTAACTTCCCAAAATTGCATGCTTTCTTTTGCATCCGCATTTGTTGGCCTGGGAAGAACTTTGCATCCGTTTGGATCGCTAATACAAGGAATACTGCAACCAAAACAACCAGACAAAGTTTCGCCATTGTTAACTTCTGAAGCCTGTTAACACAAAAGAAACAAAAACGTTACATTAGGTTTTATTATCCAAATGCCCTTATTTTCCAACTGAACAACAACCATTAGAGCTAGCAATTCAACATTTGAGGTTCCTGTGGACAGTTTGCACGGGTTCTCACCCAAAGGTCCTAGGTTTTAAAACGTCATATTCTCAGCCGATTTGCTATATACAAAGATACGAAAGTGACCCAAGCTGTTTTCGGACTACTTCCCACAATTGGCCATATCTGCGCTTCTAGACCACCGATTTGATTAAAACGAAGCTTTGTAGTAGCTTACAATATTACTGTGACGATCAAGTAAAATTCAATACAATCAATAAGTGACATGTTTTCCTAAATTTTGTTACAACCTGTAAAGTGTTGAGTTAAAAGGCGGGCTGAACAAATTCTGATAATGTCTTTTAATTTCAACCACCAGTGGAAAACTTGTTTTATCAATGTTGGACTTGTCATTATCATGATTACGATAATGACCAAGAGGAATCAATTCGCATCAGCATTATATTTTAAGCAAAAAAAAATTGTCTGAATGTCTTACAAAATGATGGTTTGCGTAGTCACTTATGGTTAGAACATTATCATCAATATTATTGTCTTAAAAAATAACGGTTGATTCCTGTTCATTGGCCCTTATAAATTATCACTAAAATTGAAATATGTGACGTGTCATGTCAAAAGGAGACACTTTTGGGCAGGATCGTAAATGGAGAAATAGCCAAATATCTGCCCGGGGTGATTTTTTTCACAATTTGGGTTTGTTGCGAATTTGTGATGTTATTAATGTTAAAAACATTGTCTGATACATTGTGTAGTTTCAGACCGGAATATAACTGGCATCTTGTATTTTTTAGACCTTTTTTCAAGGTAATTCCTACTCTTAACATTGTCAATAATATTTTTAAAGGCCGATATCTCAATTTCCAATTTAATAATACCATAACTTACGAACTCAATATCTTCGCTAGGAATATCCGATTTCATTGGGGAAAACAGCGTTGTGGAGCAAAATATCTCTATATTTAAGATATGTAAAAACCTCAAAATTGATAACCTGCCCTAAAGTGTCTCCTTTTGACATGACACGTCACATATTTGAGAACCCTTATGCTGGAAGTTCCATTCTAACTTTTCCATTGCCTTTTCGATGTCACTAATTAGAACAAAACATGAATTTATTACTTTATATAATTAATTAAATCAAAAGTATTTGGTCAGATATTTTCCCCAGATGTAGAGCCTTTCAAAAAACCGTTAAAACACTATGTATAATGATAATACTAGGAATACAATTTCTATGTCTTTTTAGGCAAATTTATAAAATAGTATTTAAGCGCGATAGGTTTCCAATTGGTGAATGCATGGGTTTTATCTAATAATTGTCGAATAACTCGGATAAACTGACAAAATTGTACCAAAATTGGCGCTAATTCGTTCCTGGAAAAATGGGCAAACTTTGGTTCCGATGCATCTAAAATTATCAGCTACCATCGACTGTATTTATAAATACGTATACATACGCACGTGACCCATGGGCACGACATACCAAGACCAACAAGCGTGCCATTGACATGGAAATATCATCAAATTTAAGTATTAATTGTATTGCAAAATTATTATATGTACCCAAAGGAAGTCCGAATTTGTAATATCAATTATGTTATCAAAACAATGTTTTGAAAGTATTAGCCAATGGAAATTTTTTTTATCGACGGAAACGTTTACAATAATATCACAGAGTTAAGCAAAATAGACAATTTTGCTACACAGTCTGGCGTTGTTTACCGCCTTTGCATTCAAATGTACAGGAAGACCACCCTGTGTCGAAGGCCACTTGGAAACTTTATATCTACAAACTGTTATGCATTGCAATAGAGGAAGTTTTGAATGAGAAAACGGACATTTTGATGAGAAACAGCCAAAATGGAAAGAATTTAAATTTTCTCAATGTCTGCGCTCAATGTCTGCTCCAACATTGTTTCCAGGGGGAGGGGAGGGGGAGTAAGCAAGTACATAACGTGAGCTATGAAATGTATCATGTATTTCAGCCTTATGTTCAATTCACAGGAATTTGATCTATAAAACATCATCTGTCCCAACGATTTTCGCACAAGATTGTATGATGACCTATAAATATCATACAAATGACCATATCTCCATAACGCACTGTTCGATTAATGTTTTAATGAAAACAAACTTTTATTATTGTTGTTTTTCTGTGAACTTTTTTTTATCTGCATCTTATCTGTATTTGTCTACAACATGTTCGTAAGCTATTATTTTTAAATTTAAGCCAAATTAGCACCGTCAAACAGAATTATATAAAATATACATTAACTTTTAAGTTATATTATTATGGTAGACCGCGAATTGCGTCACTCTTGTTATCCTTCAAATAACTGAATACGCCTAAGTATATTAAATCGTCTACTACGACACTAGAGGCAGTGTTGAATGAGAAAACGGACATTTTGGTGAGAAACGGCCAAAATGGAAAGAATTGAAATTTTCTCATTCTTTTGGATGAGAAACTTCGTGGTGTGTGTGTGTCAATCATTATTGTCTTATTAAAACTGGCGAGAATTGGTAATCCAAAACAAAAGCTCAAAACAAACATTATTATTTTCTCATCCAAAAGAATGAGAAAATTTAAATTCTTCCATTTAGCCGTTTCTCACCAAAATGTCCGTTTTCTCATCCAAAATTTCGTCTAGTGATGGCAGCGGTGGTCACGTGCGTATTTATAAATATAGTCGATCCATAATGATTATAGCTATTTCAAATTGGTTCATCATATTACCATAAATCGAATGGACATTTAGCACTTTTTCTCAGGAAGTCTTTTCGCCTAAATCGTTGGCATTTTAGATTGACAAAAACAACATCATGGCGTGTACGAGCATGCAAAATCAGGTGGAATTTTCTGTATTGACGAGGTTCAAACATGTCTGTTGCATTTGCAAGTCGTAAATAACTCGTAAACTACTTGCAATACGCCGTAGAAGTGACGTCATAATCGGATTAACTACCATAGCAATAGATGAATACAATTTTTGAATAGACCGCCCTGCACTACAAGCAGATTGCACTAATCAACTGTGTATGTCAGCAAACATAGATTGAATACAATACCGCTCTTTTCAAAGATACTTATCTTACAGGTGCGAGTGATCAGCCTTTCTTTGACATCTATGGTTCAATGCATCGGTACCGCGTGAACGTTGTAGTGCAGGCCGGTATAGTCAAAATTGTATTCATCTATTGCTATGGTAGTTAATCCCATTAACTACGTCACTTCTACGGCGTATACCCAAGCATATATATATATAGAAAGTATATAGGAAAATCGGTCAGCACGGATTCCACGAATTCAAAAAAAAAGACCGTAAGCCAAAATAAACTATTATCATGATTATACAAGCCTATTTCAAAATTTTCACATGAGGCTAACAAAAGTGATCTTGCTAAGCTAAAATATTATAATCTGTAAACTTTCCTCTTTCAAGTGCACCATAAATGTCTATGATGAGTATATCTAAGTACAAACTCACAGTAAACATGGGCAATCATCAAATTTCTGGCCAAAATTTGCACCAAAAAAAATCTATTGTACTTACCTGAACACGTTGAACGGAACGATGAATATTTAGACGATGATTGGTATATCTGAGTAAGTGTCCGCTATGCCATTGAGGCTACCATTATATACTAATTTTTGTTTGACAATATGATCTATAGGTGACACCTCATGATAATAATACAAACTGTATTATCAGACGACAGAAAGTTGTATTGTTAATTATAAAATTTGCATAAACATGATAAAGTTCATAAGTCATGTTTTATAATGCTGTCCAAATGTTAATTATTGAAATGTCAAGTTATATAAATGAAACTTCAGACCCCGGGGTGCTCGATTTTGGTTTGGGTAGGCATGTGTGGCTTGGATATCAAAACAATACAACAAAAAATGTACAAAGTTTCGAATAATTTTGCTGAAGAATCAACACTTTTCCAGATGTTGGGGAGCCTGTTGCCCACCCCCATCTTTAAACCAGTTTTCTGCAAACTGCAAACCAAAGTTATACCACAGACCCTAGAAAAGAGGTCTGTGTAAGGTCTATGGTCTGTGGTTATACAGACTTGACATTTAGTATGGAGTAGTTTTTCGCAAAATTCCAAGACTGGTCTGGACGAAATCTGCATGCCAAATTTTAGGCTCCTCAAATGTTAAAAAAATTGGTATATTGCAAGTGTATTTCAGCTGTGATGAATGCCAATTGCTGACGAAGTTGAGGAAGTATCACCTCAAACCCCTATAAATGTGATAATAACAGAACCATAGATTAATAAATAAGCAGATAGGAATTTTCCATGCCTGTGCACACTAAGCGTACTTGAATTCGGCTAACACCGGTACCGCGTTCAACTCCATCGCGCCTACGCGCGGCTGCCGTGCTGCTGTGCTGTGCGATCAAATTGTTGCAGACGGCCATCAAGGAAGGTGGTAGATTAATTTATTTAGTGCTCTGTCTCTCTGTATATAAAGCGTTTGATGATCATGCGTTACATTTCGAGAAAAATAATAAATAAAAACCTAGGCCTATATTTTCGCAGAAAGAAGAATCTTGGTCAGCGAACAAGTTACCATGAGAGGAATTGCTTTATTCTGTGTGGAGGTATACTTGATTTTTGACCAACAAGATTCTGTTCGCTGCTATATAGTCTAAGGCTTATTATATACCTAGGCTCCAGGGTATATGTTTTGATCAGAACTATTGGCACATCATTTAGAAAGAAAATCAATGAAGGAAAAAGTAGCCTAAAATATAATATAAAATATAATAGGCCCGCTGTTGATTATATGGTTACTTTTTATTTAGGCCTACCATCATTAAATGTTAATCAATGCGAATAGAAGACATATGAATCAGTTCAAACACAAAATCAATAGTAAGACTAAATAAATAATATAGGCCTACATGTATAAGATATTAAACAAATAACTTGTGTTTTTATATTAAAAAGAAGAGCCGTACATGGTCCGATTTTTCATGTAGGCCTAGGTCTACTGTTTTCTATTTTAGATTGAGACCTAAGACTATACATAAACATTGTGTAGCCAGGTTTCCAGTGGTATAAAAATATCAACAAAGAGTGGAGGGATGAGGTTGTGGATCACGAAATGCCCTTTTAAAACAGTATAATGTTTCCAAAATTCGAGTTCTGTTGCTCCAGCGGTTTAAATGATATTATGATAATTTTAAAGCAAAACCAAATTGTGTATAACAATGCCCAATACATGCATACATAGGATAGTGCACGGTGTACCACAAATCACTACATTTATGTTCATACCACTTACACTAGTGGACATTTAGAATGAGAATTCTTCAAAACGATGAGAATTGGACAAAAGTATAAGAATTGAAAATTTTCTCATTTCTATAAAACTTTCTCATCCAAATGAATGAGAAATACTAATTAACCTGTCAACAACCTGTCACAAATGGTTGTTTGACACTGAAATTCATGTGAGCTTCATTTTCTAATACAAAATTATTATGATTAGGCCTACTTTGTTTTGATGCAAAACACATACATTACGTTATTTGTATCCAAATAGGTGTATATAAAATGCAAGTAAGCCATAACCAGTATAACGTGAGACATTGTAAATTTATCTCACAGATTTCATAATGGATTATAATTTTTACAAATAAAAATCGATAAACCTGCCGTTATAGGTGTTATCTGAATTTCCAAAAAGGGATAAATGGAAAAAAAACCGACGCTAATGAGATTCGAACTCTAGACCTCCTGATCACAATCCCAGTAACGAATCCACTACACTGCAGGAGAACCGATGTTACTCGTTCTAATTTATTGATAATATGTATAACAAGAATGACGCAATAACGGTCTACCAACATAATATAACTTAAAAGGTAATATATATTTATTTTACATAAATGGTAGACCGTGGCAATTTGCCTTAAATGGAGGAATAATAACCTATAAACATATAGCACACAAAAAGGTGTGTAAAGTGACCGTGTATATTCAAAATATATTTTAGATAAAATGCCGTACACGATCAAAACATAATTTTAATGAATGAATTCATTCCGATCGAAGATCAATAGCACAATGTAGTAGCAATGAATACGCTAAAATCAAGAGTGATTGTCAACTTCTCCCATTGCCATGTCGTTAGATACTCCGCTTCTTGGCCCAAAGATTATAAGTTCGAATCCATGTAAAATTCCTTTATTTTATTTTATTTTATTTCTTTTTTCTTTTTTTTATTTAATTCATTCATTCTTTCTTTCTTTCTTTCCTTTTTTCTTTCTTTTTTTTCTTCCTCTCTTTCAAAAGAAAGAGTACAACAGAATTACTTTGATCAATCAATGCCAGTTAAGCAGGCGATTGGTATGATTGAACTCCATGCATTTTGTATGTCTTCTGGAGCGTGTCTGGAGGATGATTGAACTAATGTCCTTCCGTGCAAACACCCTATTGTATAATGTTAAAATTTCTATATGAAATTTTAAATTAATAAATCTTGATTGCTTGATGTCCTGTTCCATGTATCAATGTTTGTGTTTCCTTCAACATGTTTGATTTTGTTTTCATCTCCTATTATAGACATTCATAGGCCCAATAACTGCATATGCATATTTCGCACCCTCGGTCAATAAAGCCGTTCATATGAAGTTCACCATAGGATATTTTATTTGTATAATTTCCAACCTATTTAATTTTTGAATCCTCCTTCCCCACACACCGACACCGCCTGGCTAATAATTATTTGGTGCAGCAGAGACACTATAATGAATACACGAGATCGATACACGTGAATTGCTATGCACGATTTTGATATCAGACGAAAATCTTCGGATACCGGGTTAGAAAATGATGAATATCTCCCGTAAATGAATTTTTCTCAAGAAACCAGATGTGTTGTCATACACTTGAAAATACGTGTTGAACAGATATGATGGTCGCTAGAATGCGCTTTGAAAATTGGCCGTGCGCTTTGAACTCAAAATCGGGCCAAAACTCTAATTTTATATTGCGTTGGTCCTGTATGGACTACATCGTGTAGTACAGCTGACTCACTACTAGGCAGTATAAAAGTCGATGACCATTGACCTCAATGGGGTATACAAGCTTATTCACGCACAACCAAGATCGATTACACGGCTTTTGTGAGTAGCCTTAGTCATGTCCCTCGACTAATTATTCGTCTCAAAGAGCTTCAAAGGTCTGAACCAAATGGCCAATCGTGGCTGTGGATTCAACCTACCATGGCGATTTCTGCCATGAAGATATAGGGTCGATGACACTCTGCCCCACCGATCAATGTTGGAGCAAACATAGAGCACATTAAAAAAATGCGGCGTTTGTTATACAACATTGAATAAGGGGAGCGGGGAGAGTCATTAAACTATGGAAGCATCCCAGCAAATTATCACTTGATTATAGTTATAAATAGAACGCAAGGATGACGGTTGAAACTTGAATTCCTCATTTAAAACAATGTAACAGGTGGTTGACACGTTAATTAACATTTCTCATTCATTTGGATGAGAAAAATTTCAATTCTCATACTTTTGTCCAATTCTCATCGCTTTGAAAGAATTCTCATTTTAAATTTTCTACTAATGTGTTAGTAGGCCTAACTGAAAAATATCTCGGGCGTTAAATTTCACTGGAATGTAGATGAGACAATATTAAATATGAACTTTCTGACACCAAATCTTAATTTTGATAAAGAACAATGTTGCATAAAGTCCACCATAAAATCCGCCATTTTAGTCAAATTTGCTACATTATGAGCACCATAATTTGTTATGTATACTTTATTTGGAAAGTACATTTTCTATCAAACAATTATTTTACACCATCTCCTGACACACACCAATTAATATTTAGCCCGTGTAGTTTATGCAGATTCGGTCCAGACCAGTCGTGGAATGTTGCGAAAAATATTCCATACTAAATGTCAAGTCTGTACCAACAAGTCTGAAAATGCATACCAATTAATCTCCATATCAACCTTTCCGCTGAAAACCCCCGCAAGCCCCTCGGCAACTTCGGGCCATCTGTTATGTATTATGGACAACTGGAATGTTGGATTGTACATATTGTTCTATGTAGCATTAATGTAGGAAATAAATAACGATCATCAATCAAACATTGATATCAATTTGAAGAGCCAATTAACCTTTTCGGTATATCCCATAAGCCTTTATGTTCGGACCCCTGATGTCGTCACGCCAATATGCGCATATTGTTACTGCGCACTTCTAGACTACGCCCAAAAAGACTAAGAAACGTTGGCGCAAGCGTGGTAATCGAGGAGGGAAAAGAATCAATCAAAATAAGCAAAATCCTGTTGCTGATCCTTTTTGCCCAGTTCACCCTCATCAACATCCCATTCGAACAGTTCAGCATTTCCAATCAAATTATACAAATGCTGGACTATGGAATGCACGGTCGATACGTGAAAAAACTACTACTGCATCTGACTATCTAATTAGTGAAAACGTGGACATATTGTTTCTGACAGAAACTTGGTTAAACATCAATGATCAAGTTGTTATTGGTGAGTGCCCCCACCTGGATACGTTTTCAATAATTTCCCCCGTGGAACTAGTAATCATGGCGGTATTGCTACAATCTACAGACAATCCATGAATCTCCAAATCGTTAACCTTGGCAATAATATTATAACCTTTGAACATGCTGGTGTTCTCGATAGAACAAATGATATCCTTTATGTCATTGTATATAGACCCCCACCATCAAGGAAAATGGCTTTCTGCTCTCAACCTTTCAGACCGAGTTTGAAGATTTCATGAGTGAAATTGCCCTCATGCCCAGAAAAGTGATTGTTGTTGGAGACTTTAACATGCACGTGGACATTCCGTCAAAGCCTGAAGTCAGACGTTTCTTAACTTGCATCGAGATTTCTGGTTTTCAGCAACATGTCACCGAGCCAACACATATATCCGGACATATCTTGGACCTTGTAATATCAAGACCCGACGACAATTTAATTCACTCCTGCCGTGTTCAAAACTATATTCGCTCGGACCATTTTATGGTAAACTTCCTCATAAACCAAAAGAAACCTTCTCTTACAAAAAAGACTGTAACGTACCGTAATTTTAAGAGTATTGATCATGAGAAATACATAAAAGATGTTAAGAGTGAACTTGGTAATCTCTCTAGTGAGCTTTTACCTGATTTGCTGATTGCAAATTTTAACTCTATTAGATCACCATGCACCTGAAACAATTAAAACCCGTACAATTAGACCACATTATCCATGGTATAATAGTAGTATTCATGAGCATCGACAGCTTCGCAGAAAATTAGAACGCAAATGGCGAAAGAGTGACTGCTTGGAAGACAAACAAGCGTATATTGATCAGAAGAACTTGGTCAACCAACTTATTGAAAGGGCAAAAGTTGATTATTATAAAGATAAGTTGGAAAATAGTGACACCAAGGGTGTCTTCCAGACAGTTAACTCCCTGCTAAATGCCAAAAACGATAGACGTTTACCAACAGGTGATTCCCTACAAACTGTGTGTACAAATCTTGCTGTTTACTTAAAATCCGTGAAGAACTTGATCATGGTTCTCAAGTTGATCAACATGTTGCATTTAATAATGATTATGTAAATACGGTGTGTAGTTTTAGTGAGTTCTCCCAGGTTACTGAGATTGAAGTCTCCATTTTGGTTACTAAATCTCCTTCAAAGACGTGTAAACTTGACAGCACACCCACCTGGTTAATGAAGGAACATTTAGACATTTTCCTTCCGGTTATTACCAACATAATCAATGCATCTCTTACATCTGAGGTGTTCCCTAAATCTCTTGGCAATGCACTTATTACTCCAATTCTTAAGAAACCATCTTTGGATAGTAATGTGCTGTCAAATTTCAGGCCAGTGTCAAACATAAACTTCATTTCAAAACTAATCGAAAAGGCTGCCACAAATCAACTTAAGCAATATTTTGATGATAATAATGTCATGGATTCTCATCAATCTGCGTATTGTAAAAACAAAAGCACTGAGACCGCATTGCTTAAAGTTCGTAGTGATATATTGGATGCTGTGGATAGACAAAATATTGTTCTTGTTGTATTACTTGACCTATCCGCAGCATTCGATACTATCGACCATGACATCTTGCTTCGTCGTATGAAACTTGGCTTTGGTATATGTGGTAAAGCATTGCATTTGATAAGTTCTTATCTTAAATGTAGAACTAGCCAGGTTCACATTGATGGTATTTACTCAGATTCCCATGTTTTGAATTATGGTGTGCCGCAAGGCTCTGTTAAGGGCCCATTAGATTTTGTTGTTTACACTAGTCCTGTTGGCTCAATCATCCGCAGGCATGAATTAAACTATCACGTGTATGCAGATGACACACAAATTTATGTGTCATTTGACTCAAATGTTTCGGGTTCATATAAAACTGCTCTTTCAAAACTTGAAAAATGCATCCGTGAGCTTAAAGATTGGATGGGAAACAACAAACTTAAACTAAACCCAGGTAAAACTGAATTTTTCATCGCCGGAACTTATCAGAGTCTGAACAAAATACCACCAGTGACACTCAAAGTTGATAATAACATCATTGTTCCTTCAGATACAGTCCGAAATCTCGGAATTGTTTTTGATAAGCATATGTCCATTACTCCACACATTAACAGTTTAATATCTTCTCTAAATTTTCATTTGCGTAACGTAAGACGTATCAGTAGATATCTGGACAAAGAGACCAAACATAGTGTAGTTCGAGCTCTGATTCTATCACGGCTAGACTATGGAAATGCCTTGCTCTATGGTGCGAATGCTAGCGATCTTGACCGCTTGCAATCGCTCCAGCATAAAGCTGTTAAGCTGATTCACTCAGTTGGTAGACGTGAAAGCCCTTCGCCTCTAATGCATAACCTCCATTGGCTGCCTATCCGTGATAGAATCAAGTTCAAGATTTGTATGTAAGTCTATAAATGTTTACAAGGTAATGCTCCTCAATATTTATGTGTTTTACTCTCTCATAGAGAAATACCTTCAACTGGTTGTAGGACAATATCTTCCGAAGACACCACATTACTAAAAGCTCGTGTTGGTAAAAAATGCATCGGTGACAAATCATTTTGTGTTGCGGCACCTTCATTATGGAACAGCCTCCCACGTAACATCAGGGAGGCTTCATCACTTCACTCTTTCAAAAAATGCTTAAATGTCATTTGTATCCAGAATGTTGATATTTTTTTGCTTATTTTTGTTTTCTTTTTTTGTGTGTGCGCTCTGATCGCTCTGTAAGAAGCGCCTTATAAATTTTTTTGTGTATGTATGTATGTAGACTAAACCCTTCAGTCGTCTACACTGCGCATTAATAATTTATGTTCATACACTGTTAGATAGCGAGAACCAATCAACGCAAACGTTATGTTGTATCAGGGCAAACGTAAGAAATATGTGAACCATGCATTAATTGTGTATAATTGCAAGGGCGAGCACTCCGCGTACTACACGGCTGCTTGTATTTTCCAACATTTTTAGTGACAATTTTGTTACAAAAATCATGGAATTTTTTTCTCGTGTATGAAATAAGTAAATAAATAAATCACTTGTTGCTCGAGAAATTGTACAAAATAATTCCCATGTACTGAGATGTTGATGCGTCGAATTCACTCAGCGTAGGCATGTTCATAAAATTTTGAAATTTAATAAATTCATCTAAAATTGCTTTCATTAAAAAGAGAATCGTTTAACTTAAAAAATGAGGGGTCAATCATGTATGTAGGCCTATAATTGGCAATGTTATGAGGAAAAGTATGCTCGCCTGAATGTCCCAAAATGGGCCAAATTGTGTGTCCCAGCATTATCAATGGCTTCCTATGTCTTAATTTGTGTACATGTATTTTATGGCTAAATTTTTGAGCACGATGGGCCATTTTACAAAAATGTGCTAATGTTTCATGAAATGTAGCTTTCATTATTTGATAGCATCAAATATTATTCAAATGCAGATTTTTTAAAAATCATGCTAGGTTGGAGTTTTGAGGGTCAAAATCCAAATTTTCTTCATTTTCCTATTGGATTACACAGTTAAGACAGGATCTTGAATCACAAGTAAGCTTAACGAAGCCCGCCCTCACATGTTCAAAATGTGATCATGTCTACTCAGGGCACGTGCATTAACATCTCAGTACGCGTGCATTATTTTGTACAATTTCACTCCCATGACCAACAAGTGATGCGCATTTATAAACCTAGTATAATTATGCTTTCTGCTTGTAGTGACGACTGAATAAACTTAGCCCTCGTATTGTGTGACAGGATCTCGCTCTGAAAATTACATCTTCAATAAACACACGCGGACAAAATGTTAATATGGACACAGCTGCGTAATCACCAACCCTGGGATTCTGGAGATTAAAGTACGACACTTTTTAAATATAAGTTTCTCAGTCGTCAACCCAGAAAGCTGACGAATGAGGGCAGCAGTCTAGCACAATTTGAAATGGGCAGTAACGATGATCGCTAATAACAAAAGACGACATCAGGATCTACACGCAAATGTTTTAATTGCATTAAGGGATCTAAAATGAGCGTTTATTGCGTTTCGACAGTATTTTTTGTGGGACATGAGAGCACCTCAGACCTATCGAATTGCATTCGGAATACGAAGCACGTCTTTCTGATATCAAATAATTTTCATTTTTTAAAAATCACAATATAATACAAATTTTATGACAAATTATAAAACATTGATATTTTTCAAATTTTTGATATATAACAGTCCTCGAAGTAAATTATATAAATCTAGTGATATATTCTTAAAGTGTATGTAGCAGGGAGGAAAAGCCGACGGTCAATTGAAAATTTTGACCTTTCATATTGAAGATATGGATTTTTTCCCCAAAAGACCTTTTTTTTGTGTGTGTTTTGGGGAAAAATCCATATCTTCAATACGAAAGGTCAAAATTTTCAATTGATCGTCGGCTTTTTATCCCGCCTACATACACTTTTAAGTATAAATCATCAGATTTATAAAGTTTACTTCAAGTACTGTTAAATATCAAAAATATCAATTTTAATGATTTGCCATAAAATGTGTATTAAACTCATGAAATTATTTGATATCAGAATGACATTCTTCGTATTCAGAATGCAATTCGATATGTCTGATGTGCTCTAATGTCCCACAATAAATACTGTCCAAACGTTCATACCCCAGCCCTTAACTGAAAATGGCCGGTGAATTGTGATATGAAAATATTAAAGCCATAATAAGTGATTCGTTTCAGAGCGTACTAAAATGGTGTACTAAAATACCACGTGAAGACTAAGCCCTGACGTGCTTTAAGGGGGTACTACACCCCTCAATAAATTTGTGTCTTTGTTTGCATTTTTCTCAAAAACTAATAACACAGTGGTAACAAAAGTTATGTATATTATAGGGGCAAGGAATCCAATTACTACACTGGAATTTCAGTGACCCAAGACAAGTGGTTCGTTATTTATGATAAGAAATAAGGTACCGCAAGGATGTACCTAATTTCCTATCATATATACTGAACCGCTTGTCTTGAGTCACTGAAATATCAGTGTAGTAATTGGATTCCTTGCCCCAATAATATACATAACTTTTGTTACCAGTGTGTTATTATTTTTGAGAAAAATGCAGAAATAGTCGCAAATTTACCACAGGGGTGTAGTACCCCCTTAATTACAGTTAAATTTACGTTTTATTCTATTCTGAGTTCACCAATCGAACGATGGTTAACACCTGTCGTGCGTGTGAGCTCATGTGTACATCCATCATTGAATCAGTGAAGTATCAACTGTGTGTGTATCGCTATTCATCTTACGTCTTATTTATACGTCCCATCTGCGTGAAGCTCCGCTGAATAATATATATATATATACTATCGGCGAGCTAATACACGCATTGTAAACACTTAAATTAAAAAGCGATTTTCTTCGTTTTACCTCATTTGATTGGCTCAAAATAAAAGGGGAACAATCCCTCGTTTCAGGTTCTAAACCACGCTTTTAAATGTAGATTTACATGTTCGATTTCTCTGCTCGCACGATTATGTAACCAACTGAAATGAAAACCGAAACTGCTTGCTACAAGTTTTAAGTTGCTAACAAAGGGTACAGACAAAGATATCGATAATGATGTTAGTCAAGAGCTTAGGCAGGATAATAGAAAACCATGTGACCAAAACCAATACTAAAACTCATAACTAAAAACGGCCGAATGTGATCATTAAAAACTAACATTTTAAATAGGAATCTATTCCTATGGAAATCACTTAATATTGATTTGGTCAACTGTGATACACATTTTTAGAATACAGAATCTAGCTTCTAAAATCCAAATCACTGGAGCTATTTAACTTAAAACTTAAAATACTTAGAATAAGAATGTACGAGTCATGAGCCTCAATGTGAGGTAGAAAATAACATGCCAGCCTGTTTTAAAAGGCCCTTTAATGTTGCGAAGCTCGCTAAGCGAGTTTGTGAGTCTTTTAAAATATTTTGATGAATTGTTTTCCTATAATTATTTTTTTGAAAATAGCTTTTGTTGTTTATGTGTTTGGGTCTCACTGTCCTGTGCCTATACATTGTTTGTTTGTTGATATGAATAAAAGAACAATATATATTATAGTTATTTATCAATTTGTCAATTCGTATTTAATCACACTGAAATGACAAAAGTGAAAATAATATATATCATTATTTGAAAACAAAAGATTTCATGGTTTAGCGAACAGCTGTATCATTTATGATTGACCATTATATGATTAATGGATGAATCATTAGGCCTATTAGTTTCATTTGGCGTTTTTATATATTTTATTGTATAATACTGTACAATTATTTTAACGGCTGGGTTTTAATACAAACACATTTCCACAAACATAATAGTCTAACCTCGGGGCTGCGCTTGTTTGTTCTTTGCGTTTCGAGTCGTTAATGACTCAAGGCTAACAAGAACTGTCTTTGAAAAAGACAACGCCATGAATGAAGATCATGTTTCATAATTTTGCATTAACAAGTCTTTGGAATGCTATAGTAATTTCTTGTGTGTGGAAATATTGGTATCACCAATGACATACAAGGATTCTTGTTTCATGTTGAACGCTGTATTGAAAACTTTATGCTATATAGGTCTACATTTAATTCATACTTCTTACAAAGAGTTCAATGCAAATCACCGAGTTTCGCGACAATCCAACAATCTATTTTTGGCTCATGCGATGGCACGCGCACATACGTTATGTTGCTAAGGTAGGGTAAATAATGCGAGACTTTACAGTACAGACGTTTAGCTTTTATCCCATCATACACTGTTCTAGATGGTGTAACGTAGTACAATAACCTCATAGATCGTGTGCAACTGGTGATCACCAAGTGGTCTTTGCAATTATATTAACCGTTGACGTTATTAATATGTTATTATTGAAACAATGAGTTCAACCTTTCTGACGCAGAAGTCAGCATTGGGAAACTGCGTGCCCTGTAGATAGCTTTGCACTTTCGGATGTATAAAACTTAGTAAATGTTAAGTTTAACCAATGGGAACCTTTTTTTGCTTAGAATATGTTGTTTTTGCCCTGTAAACACAGATTAAAACCACCGTTGCGTGTCCTTGTAACCATAGACTACTATCCATCAACAGTCAAAGTCCCCGTGCTTTGTATGCTGTGAATTATTGCATTCTCGCATATTCATGAGCGCCGGGTGATGCTGGGACTTTGACTGTTTGTGGTTAGTGTGTAGTAGTCTGTGCTTCATGCGCCATTTTTATTTTTGTATTGCAAAAGACGATCCCTTTGGCCTTTTCTTCAACTTAGTGAGGGCACGCAGCTGAAATACCCCGGGATATATGCACAAGGGTCTATTATCTGTAATAACTTCGATGACGTCAGGTAAAAGATTTCTAAATTTAAAATAACTCACTCTTACCATACTATACATAAGTACAGACTGTCACTTGCGTGACTTTATTTTATTATGAACGTTAGTCAAAAGAAAACCTTAGTATTGGAAACATGAACCTCTGTTTCTGCCAGAGAAGAACGGCAATTGTTTACAAAAGGCGTGCACCGCGTAAACACGGAGGTGGGGTTCTGATTGGCTGATTCAATCATCTGACAATCATAACAACAGATGTTGGAATATGATTGGCTGATTACGCGTCAAAACGTTTGTCGGCGCAAACAAAGCTCCGCGTATGTCGCTCATTAACATGGAGCTCGCTTCAATTTGAGCTAGAGACTGTCGTTCTTCTCTGAAACCGGATGTAATAGGAGTCAAAGATAAAAAAAACTTCACCTGTCAATCAAACTCATACCCAGCTGTTTACGAGTTGTCCGTGATAATTGAACTCTGAACGTAGGGATAAATCAGCATGCCTTATTGTTACTTTAGCACCTTCAAGCATACAAAGCGTCTCAAAAGTTTAGGTCTTAGTAATAGGAAAGTTTCTTTTTGAAGGCACCAGAAAAGTTGCATTTTTGCCTTGTAAAAAGTACCGTAATTATTCGCCATTTTCTGCGATTCCTTTTCTCCGGCAACAAACACAAACTAGTCTTTTTAATTCTGTCTCAGATTATAGTTATGTTCAATTTATTTAAGAGTTCATATCGCCTTAATTTCCGAATACTGACAGATGTCAGGTTTATACCATAAATCGTCCCTATTATAATCTGCGAAGTGCTTTACGTGATTCGCCAAGCGCGAATAGCGACTATAGCAAAAACAGTTTTGCACTGAAAAAACACACAATAATATCGCCTTTTATAGTCATGAAATACCAAGGGCGGTTTATAGTTAAAGGTTTTGTCATTATGTGAAACCACACGGGGACGATAACTAATTAAAATAAGGCTATGACTTTAAAATAACATAGTGTCTCACTAAATTACGAGGTAGCCTATGATATACATACGTATAACCTAGCAAATAATACATTTTACACTAATTTGAGGGTCACTTGTTATTAAAATTATCCGACAACACTTGTAAAATCACACAGCTTTCGTCTTTTGCCCTTTTCGACGACTTTCCATGAACACGATTTTTTCCTAAATATTGCTTCGCAAGTCTCTGGATAACCAGACGGTTTCATTGCTGATGACCTGAAAGAAGAAGAAAAGAAATGAATAATTAACTAAAACATGTAAGTAGAAAAGTATGAGTTTTGCAGATGGCCGAATCCGGATTCATCTTTCTGTTAAGTTCATGTTGCGCATGAACTATTTTGAATCAGAAAACTTGGGAACAGCGCTGTAGTTCCAGAGGGCAGCATATCAATTCTTTAACGGTGATCATCGTCGACCGTCTGCGCTGCACCGTTAGCAAACTATGTATGCCGCCCTCTTCCGTTTACTTGTCACGCTGAACACCGTTAAAAATTAATGTGCTGCCCTCTAGAGCTGTAGCACAGATTCCTTGTTATATATATAATTCATTCAAGCATTCATGAATTTAACACAAAGACGAATCCGTGCTCTGCCGTCTGCCAAACTTATTACAATATAATATGCATATGTCGAAGATTCGATGTCGAATGTTCGCTATATGTCGAAAATAAGCGCTATGTCGAATATTAAATAATGTTATTTTGGTTCAGATAATCAATCCAGCTGGTAAATTTATACGCGATCACTTTTGCAGCTGATCGCGCGCATGATCAATGTTAAGAAATGACGTTGTTTTTGAACTCTGAACATGCGCACGTTTGCCTTGTCTGCAAAAGCGATTGAAATTCGAACTTTTCAAGACAAGTAAGTTTTAGAAGCGCTCAGCCAAAACGTAAAATTCGACATCGTCTTATTGACCCGTATTGATACACATATTCCTTATCGGAATTTGATAATATTGAAACATAATACATAAACCATACATGGTTTACAAAATTGCTCTATATTTTGTGTATGCAACTGGCATAGATATTAATTAGAGTGATGTATTAAAATACCGACCATGCGATGTAATCGGTCTACTGCACTTGCTTTATATATCATAGCATTTGATCGCATGGCGGATCATGCGGAATCAATTTGATTAAAGCAAGATTTGCAGCACTGGAGTTAGTTGGTTATTAACATGACTTTGATCATGTTGATGGCTTTGATGGAGTCTTTTAATTTCCCAGCAAATACCAAACGTATTCAAAAACGTTCGCAAAAGGTTGGAGGAAACGTTCCGATCCGCAGTTATAGAGGACGCAAATTTAACCGAGCACAATAATCGATCACCGTAGATTAAAAAACCTCGAAAATTAAGCGGCAACACCAGTAGCAGATAGCAATAATGGATATAATGATAACTATCATGACTATTAAGATCGCATTCCTCGTAGTTTCATATTGAGATGAATTGATTTTATACCTAGTTATAACATGTAAAATGTAAATAGACCGATGGTGCACATATTCTCATAACAGTTGAATACATCATATTATTATCGGTCAATTTTCAGTGAGTGTATTGAAAATAAAATAAAAAAACTGGCCACAAATCGAACTTTCTTGTGTTGGCAACGGCAAAGATGGTAGTGTGCATGCGCAAATCGTAAAAACGTGTCGTTTCAGTTAACATGTTAATGAATGGAAACTCTGTGGTATCTTATATCGTTCAGGTGATGTGCTTAACCTGAATCGCACGGCCTATCCCGAACAAAATCGCCATGCGTAGCAGTTGACGAACTAGTGGATTCGCCCTACTATCACGGCAATTTGTGATATAGGGATGATGACGCTGTGATGGCCTTGTCTGCAAAAGCGATTGAATATAGAGGGTATGCAATACGACGTCATTCATAACAGTGTCATCATCATTTAAATAAAATTCTGTCCTCCATAAGGTACCACGGGAAAATTCGCATGGTAATACAATAAAACGTGTGATAGGTATGAAAGGTTGTGGAATCGATCTACAGACCGGTCTCTCTGTCATCTTAACGGGTTAGGCCATTTTAAATCGACTTTCGAAAAGTTTTTTGATACATTCATTGATTTCTCAAAAAGTAAAAATCGCAGTTTAACAAATAACGGTTCAAATGAAAGCCATTATTGGGGGCTAATTGTTGTATCACTATGAAAGGCCTGACACGAATATAAACACTTATTTCGGTGACCCAAGTTCATGGTCATTTCTGCCCACGCACTTGTTTACAGATGGCCTAGAATTTCATATTTCGGTTTCAGCGATTGCCCGAAAAAGGTGGTATGTTTTTGAAAAGCGTTTCCGCTTGGAATGTAGATAGTTGTTGTTGCTATTACTGTTCGCGATTTTATTTTATGCACTTTTTAGCCGACAATTTTCAATGCATTTTACATAATAGAAATGTCGCTGGCATAAATACCGATATTTTTAACAGTATCGTTTTTTAAAAGAAAATACCATCCACAAGAGTTCCCAATACTTTTATGAAACCATAGATACCAAATCGGACTGCAGGTGATGAACAGATTTTGAACTAGAATTAAAAGAACCAGCGTAGGCCTTCTCAAAATGTACTTTTTAAAATATCGAGTTGTTTAATTTTGGACTGCTTTTTCCTTGTTTTTTATAACAAGAAAATGCTTTACATACCCCAAACTTCTCACATAGTCTTGGCTAAGTGTCCGTTACTGGTTGATATTATTAGAATTAAACGATTTTCATGATTAACTTACTTTTACCGCAATGTTTTCCCTCGCAATGTTCAAATATATCCTCAAAATGGCGTTGCTTTCGGTCTCACATTAATGACAAGGTTATCCCAAGATGTGTGAGAGTTTCTGACACTATATTCACGGGTATTCTATAGCTATTCAAACATATACAAATTTGGCTGGTTTGCGATAAGCTATAGATGAGGTGACCTATGATGTCACATGTTTACATTCAGACCGCCCTCTGTTGTTTCAAAGCAGGCAAAATAACACAGAAGTGTCTATGACAGACCACATAAATCTCTTTAAAACTCAACTTTTAAAACCTTTGAAGTTTTGTGTGATATTATGTATATAGCTTGATGCATTTATAAACAAGATTGATACCATTTTTTGTATTATTTGCTTTGAAACCAAAGTTAATGAATAAAAATCAACTTCTTCCATGTAAACTATAGTGTTTTTTGCCTGACAGTTTTGATCACAGACCAACAGAGGGCGTATCAAATGTAAACACATGTCACCTCATCTATACCATTTTCACCCTGATGTGGTAGACTGGATCCTTCAGTTTTTCAACAACTACGCACGGTCATCGGGTTGTGCTGTTGGTGAATAAGGCAACGTGACGGATTGTGGGTAAATAAAAGACGCCGTCATTAGAGGCCAGAAGGATTCAGGCTACTGATATGGCAGTGACATCAGCACTGTATGAATTTCATTACACTCCCTAGCGTTCGATCAAAGCGCTGGTGTACACTCGCACGCGCTTAAAGACGCCGAATAGATGCGCGAGCGAAACAGCTGCTTCAACGCGTTGACGTCACTGCCACTGCGGGGTGAAAACTGGTATAGGTTAGGCTTCCTCAAATAGGTTTGTTGAAGCGCCCCCGAAGCGCCACATGAAATAAAAGACTGAAAAGCGCCACTCAATGGCTGCGAAGCAGCTTTCGCGGTGCTTTAGCACGGCCGGGGGAGTCAGAGGGGTGCCCCCCTGTGAAGTTATCGTTGTTGGTTTTTTTAAGTTGAGGTGCAAATGACGCCATTTGGTGCAATATTTTGCACTATTTTAGCCTGTCTTTACACGGAGAACATGGGAATTTATTTATTTATTTATTTATTTTAAATCTAAACGGCGCCTCGCGCCACTCGGGAAGCCACGCTATTTGCGGACCCCTGGTATAGGTAATAGATGACTATGAAAACTTTCCGCATACCGAATATGGGTTTAGCCCATATTTAATTGCCTTTAGGCCCTATGATTTATTTTTAGAAAAGAAAGCCTAAGACTGGAGCCTAATCAATTGAGAAGGGAATGGATTTTGTCACAATAATATCAAAATTAATATCGTCCATAACAAGAAGGAATGCATCACGATTTTTTGATATCCAGCTATAGTATTTTAATTGATTTACACTGAACATGAAGCTATAATATCTCTACTATATAGCTTCATGCACTGGACATTTGCAGACCGACCTTCTCCATGTAGCGAGTACCACATTAGATTGTGTTTACAAGAAATATATAATAAGCGCCACTTCCACGAAATGTCCTATATGCCAGCAACTTTGATGATAATATATTATCTACAACATCACACCTGTTTTTCAAGAACTCTCTTTTATCTATTCACCTCAAAGAAAGGATTAGAATTATTATAATAGAATACCTGACCTGATGCAACGCATTTTTAATGAGTTGCTGAGGGACTAGCAATCTTTTATGGTCGAATGAACAACGTATGACCACTACACAGGTCAATGGCCTTATTGTGTTCTGGCGGGTTATTTAAAAGCACGGTCCCTGAATTTTTCCAGACAAGGAACAATAGGAACAAATTGCCTGGCAATGGGGTCACATATAATCCCAGTCTATAGTGTGATCAGAACATTATAGGCAGGTAATCATTATAGTATAATCAGTACGAAAAGTCCAATGCGATTTTTAATGTATTTTAAAAAATTCAAAGAACCACTTTTTAGCGGGAATTTTTGCAAGTTACACAGCTGAAGTTGTAAAATGGTTGAAATACTACAATATTACGGCGTAAACAAGAATATGTTTGTTTGGTCTTTGTTCCTATAGCCACATCCCTTAAGTTACCTTAGAACTGTCCTTCAGCATGGCTGTCATTTCAATTGTTATACTACATTGTGTACTAAGTTATAGAACTCTGTAAAAACGCTTAGCCAAACGTAAAATCTGGCACCATCTCATTGACCCCCATTATACACATTTCCTTATCGGGATTTTGATAAAATTGAAACATAACACACAAACCATACATGGGATGGTTTACATAATATTGCTTAGCTCTATTTTGTGTACGCAACTGCCATAGATATTAAATTAGAATGATGTAAATTACGACCATGCAATGAAATCGGTCTACTGCATTTGCTTTATATATCATGCAGGTGATCGCATGACGGATCATGCGGAATCAATAAGGATTAAGCAAGATTTACAGCACTGGAGTTAATTGGTTATCAACATGACTTTGATAGAGTCTTTCTAATGTCCCAGCAAAACGTATTCAAAAACATTCGCAAAAGGTTGACAGAAAACATTCCGATCCCTTGTTTATTGGGGATACAAAATCATTAGCCAATCAGCCAATCAGATTAATCCAGCACAATCACCGCAGATCAAATAAAAGAAAAATTAACCGGCAACACCAGCACATATAAACAATATGAAGGACATCTATTAGGATCTCATCAAGTCAATTATTCCGTCAAATATAGTTGAATTTAATGCTAAAAAGGGAACTAAAATAGCTATGACAGGAACAGACTATTAATACTGATCCAAGAAGGCGTGAAAAAAAAACCCGGAGAACACAACCCAAATGATTTGCCACTTTCAATAGAGGTTTACCTATATTGCCTTAATATCACGGGAACGTGTTGGTATATAAACATGACATACACTCTCAGAATTCATATGTTAAAACATTGGGAAATGTGTTTTTGAATGTATGAGTGTCAATGAATACACTCTAAATAAAAATTACTCAATGTTGGGTAAAAAGGCGAACAGGGCAACAAAATGAGTAAATGGAACTCAATATGTTGATTATTGTACATAAATTGATCAAATCTTATAATTGAGTTAAAGTTTTTGATTATGTAGTCAAATCCAATGAAATTCTACTCACTTAGACAGTTTCGTCTTCCTGGTCGGAAGACTTCTTCAGTAATGCGATGATCCACTGGTTTTCCCGCGAGACTTCTCATCCCTAGGGTGCACAGTTCTTAGTAGTGGATCATATATGTGATTTAGAGAATATACACCTTCATCGCGATTTAGCGTCTCCTGCCCCCTCTTTCTGATCCATAATGCCTCGCGTATCCATCTTGTGTGTTTATTTGAGTCCTTTTCGAGAATCTTTGCCCCTCCCAGTCAATGACATGGTTCTCCTGTGCTACATGGTCGGTGATGGCCGACTTATGCTGTTCAGTGACGGATTCTTTTCTTTTTGCTCTGGTATATTTAACATCTTTGATTTTTTCAGTGTCTTTTCTGTGTTCATTCAGTCTTGTTTGGAATTTTCTCCCTGTCTCGCCGATATATGATTTCTTACAAGTTTGGCAAGGGATTTCGTATACACAGTCGCAGGATTGTGAGGAGTCGATCTTGTCCTTAGGATGCACAAGCAATCTCTTGAGGGTGTTGTGGGGCTTCATGGCCGTGCTGATACCATACTTTTGAAAGATCTTTGCAACCTTTCAGAGACTCCTTGCACATAGGGAATGACAACCATTCCTTTGCACCGATCCGCACTGTCTTTACTATTCCTGCTCACCTTAGTCTGTTTATTTTGAATGTGTTGTTTTGCCTTATCGATGGACCATTTAGGGTAGCCACACTGCGCTAACGCTGATCTTATTTTGTTTTCTTCCTCTTGTTTGTCCTCCTCCTCAGTGATAATGTTTTCCATCCTGTCAAGTAAGGTTCTAACCACCCCTATTTTTTGATGGAGAGGGTGCTGCGACGAAAAGTTCAGATATTGATCTGTGTGAGTCTTTTTCCTGTAGATTAACAGTTTCACAGATCCATCGTCCTTCCTGATAATGAGGGTGTCAAGGAACGTGAGTAGAATTTCATTGGATTTGACTACATAATCAAAAACTTTAGTTTACTTCACAATCCTGATGAATTTGTTTCAAGTTATAATTGAGTTCCATTTGACTCATTTTGTTGCCCTGTTCCCTTTTTACACAATATTGGGTAATTTTTACTTTTGTTTAATTAGAGTGTAGTTTGCTATTAGTTGTGCCACACACACACATAAAATTACTAGCATTCCAAAAACTTGTCACATGAAACATGATCTTCATCCATGGTGTTGTCTTTTATAAAGACAATTCTTATATGAAATATTGAGCAACATATTTTAACTAATTGTTTAGTTGTTCGCCTGTGAATTTGAGTTTGCTGGTACAATTTTTTTAACCATCGAATTTGTAATCAGCGTTCTAGGATTAGTTTAACTTACTTTCTACAGCATTGTGAGAATCCATTCCCAAGACAAGTACAATCATAGCAATCAACTGTCTCTACACTGTCTGCTGCACATGTAAAATCTGAGGGAAACAAACATAAATTACTTATAAAGTATATGGAAAGGTTTGTATACTAAAACGATTCTCTTAGGCCCTGTATCCACAGGCTGTTCCCTTGTGGCGTGTGCCCTTGTTCCGTGTTCACTTGTTCCCATGTGACCTGCCACACAGACAACGAAACTTTGTTTTGCTTAGTGGCCGTATTCATAGTATCACCTATGATACAGGGGTACACATAATAACATATAATAAAATAAATGTGTGGCGGGTCACATGGGAACAAGTGAACACGGAACAAGGGCACACGCCACAAGGGAATAACCTATGGATATAGGGCCTTATAAACCATCAGCTACCATCTATGCACAGTTTCCACCTCGATACACATGAGTACAAATTTTCGTCTAAGCAAGCAGTGAATTGTCTCTAATCTTTGATTACACTATACGGTTGAGTGCATGCATCGTAAGAGCTGTGTGAGCTTCTAGCTGGAAAATAGGCCTTTGTGATTGTTTTTTGTTAAAACCTCAAGTGTTCCCTTCATCAAATCAGAATTTTTTTATATACACTCCCCCCTAAAAACTCTTTTCTCAACAGATAACGCAATTCAATGTTTATAGCAAGATGAATGTGGTAAATCTGTTGAAAACGACCTATCCCAACACAATTTTTGACAAAAATGTAGGTTCTAAAAGTCAAAACCTCAAGTGTTCCTTACAATATTTTTCAAATTGTATGTCATTAAACGAGAGAGCACATTTATGTTGTCCATAGCTTCATTAGAATGAGCAATTGCTAATTCTCTTTAAATTGGAAACCTTGTGCAAAATGTTACTATTTTTGTCATGCGGTTGTAAATTCAATGAACTAGCTTTGCTAAAGACCGCTTACAAATTGATGTGCTTCGCTGCGTGTACTTCGAACTTCGCTGCTTTTAAAATTAAGGTAGACCTACCAACACGCTCATAACAATTTATTCCACAGCCGCTGAACTGAATCTGAATTATTTCGCTTCAGCAAATAAAAGGCGTAACCTTAGGGCAGGTCCTCTCATCTTACACCGTAAAGATTCGCCTAATGGCGCATATGGGCTTCCTTGAGAGGCACAAAATAAAAAGCAGTATACCGTAAAAATGCCACCTGCAAAAAGGGCACGGACCCTTAATTCTTGTTTGATTTTTTAGAGACAGGAGCGGGGGGGGCGGCACTGGTCATTGACTAGGGGGTATCATGCGTGGCCAAAAAATCACGTAAAAAGGGTCTTGTTTCACGATCAGGCACTGTACGTAGGGGAAAGTGGGGTAATGCCGGACTGTGGGGAATCCCGGACACATCGATTGCAGCTAAACGGAGAAGGGTGGCACTATTATACTACCTTAGGGTATTAGCTACCTCAAGGTGTACATCACGTGTACTACTACCAGCGCTTTTGGTCTCGTCTTTCTTTGTGAAAATTACGAAAAAACAGAAATTGTCATTTTTGACTTTTTATCTGAAAAGTGATTTACTAGCTGGGTGACAGTTAATGCGACAAGGGACACAGATAAAGTGTCAATGACCAGTGCCCCCCGGCTCTCTTTGCGTGAAATTTACCCTGAGGAACCCATGGGCGCGATTAGGCAAATCTTTACTATATTGATCATATAACAGCTCCCCATAACATTTGAGGCTAGTGAGGTAAAGCCCCTTTACCACGTGCACAACATTTTGGTGTTGCATGGATTCGATCTCACTCTTCGAGGTACCCTGTGAATATGAGTCTCGGATATGAGTCAACGCCTTACCGCCGAACCACCGTGCCTATAAAAGAAATACCCACACTCTGGCCCAAAATGTTTAAAACATGGGTCAAATTCATATATTTTGCGCAGAAAACTTGTTATTTGGATTGTGCAAAAGTATGTTGCGGAAAAAAAAATTGGATTTGGTCAATTCTGTGCCCTCTTGAACGAAATGCAGCATTTGCTATACAAAGAAAAAAGTTTGAAGGTCCACTGCTGATAGGAAAGATTATACCACTAGTAACTATTATTTTTTGGAACACTCTGAAGAAGCCTCGACATACATGCACATTAAAGCTGAAGTTTTGCATCAGAATTGAATTTATATTTAAAAGAAAAACAATTCTCACCTTCTGTGAAGTAACAATCTGCACACACTAGTCCTAGGACACAAAGGCCGACACACACTACCAGTTGTAGTTTCAACATGATTCCAAATTAATGCTGCAAATAAAGAAATAATTATTGCTATTTCAAAGATTTTGTCATAAACCAAATCAACTACGAATGAGTAATCCACGGTGAGTACTTCGTTATCTTTCAAACGATGACAATTAACCTCTGCCTAGTTATTGTGGTATTTGACAAGATGTCCTTAGTTTTATTTCTTTAATAAAGACGTAATGAAAACGTAATTGAATACTTGTAAAGTTCATCATAAAAATTATATCAAATTACTTAATTAAGATTAGAATGTCAATAAAATTTTCATTTAGAAATTATTATTTGACATTCTAATATTGGAGAAGATATTCGCGCGAATCTATGCTACCACTACCGCCACACCCCATATGCATGTTTCTGTAAACAATAACATAGCCTAAGACAGTGTAAGAGGAGCAGGATGCCTTATACATAATTATATATCAACAAGTTTACATCGTTTCGAAACATGCCACTAGGTTAAAAAGTATACCGGGAAAGTATAAGGTCTTTGGTCATATTAATACTTGAGCTGAATCAAGATCTTGTCCTCCCACAACTGTAAAACCACTGGCGTGTGACCATTAATAAGGACTCAGTAGCAATTTTTGTCGAGTAAAGAGGGGTAAAAATGCAGTTGTGCGAAATCAAATGACCATACAATATAAAAATGTACACCATAAAAATATCGAAGTTAAATATTATAATATAGCCTAAATAGGTACATAAAATTATATCGAGTTAAATCTACTAAAATAAAAACGAAATATAAGCCTAGTAAAATAAGAAAAATCAAGTTAAAATGAATGAAAAAATCAAATAAAATTTTGAAAATTACCCACATCAGCCTCTCAATTACCATGCTTAAGCTACTATAACTTGCCCTTGACCGTTATGTAATATCAAATCCGGAACAGTTTCCATTCTACCTCTTGAATCATGTACAGAGTAGCCTAACATTGACCATTACGTAACGCCGCCAAGGAAGTTTAACTTAACAAATTCAGATTTTAAGTTCAAGTTTACATGTCACATAAAACAATACCGCAAGTATTACAATCAATTTATTTAAACATCAATAATAATAACAATAATAATAAGCACAAAATGTTTGAAAATTAATAACAAGTATAATACAATTTTAGTATTATAGACAATAAGTTATTTACAAGCATATGTATGATTTTGTATAATATTCTTGACCCCTTGTTTGTATAATGATCTTACGTTAATAAACACAGCCAAAAAAGAAAGTCTCCAGTAGTTCCATCCCCATTTAATCAGATTCTGATGAGTTTATGGCAAAATTATTTATATAATAATTTTCTATACACTCTCCTTCGAAGATTGATACCAAATTTGATATCAAAAGTAAAATCATCGTGAGCATAGGAACCGTTCTTTGGAAATTGGTGCAATTTTTAAAATGACATAGGGAGTTGTATCACGCGGCGGAGCTAGCGTGTGTGCCAAGAATTACGTCGCCTGAATAGGCCTTCAGGTTAATCGATAAAGCGTGACTGTTTGTGACTGCGGGAATTTCAAATGGGGTATAACATGTCGGGTTGTATGTGTAGCTGTTACACACATTTCGGCGTTGTTGTAAAGTTCTTTACCTGGAGATTTATTGAGTTCAAGTTCTAAACAGTTTGCGCAGATTTCAAAATAAGTAATGAGACAGATTTTTTTTCAATACGTTTTCCTTCATCATCAACATAAAATATAAAATTATCAGCATTCACACAACATTATCTGCAATGGCTTCTTTTACGACATTATAAAAAAATATTTTTTACATCTACACATCTACATCTGAGAGGTCTAAATTCATTGTCATTAAAGGTTTACCCATGCATGTCAAAATGCAAATCAAATACCCCGCTCTTTTAATTGTGCGCAGGCAAGCATGGCAAGTGTATTATGATTCCTGTACGGGTTGCTTCGGGCCACATAATACGCTGATACCATGCATTGACTTTTGCGTGGTCAATTCGTAATTTGTCATTTTTAAAATTGCACGAATTTCCAAACAACGGTTCCTTTGCTCATGATGATTAAACTTTTGATTTCAAATTTGGTATCAATCTTCGAAGGAAAGTGTATAGAAAATTATTATATAAATTATTTCGCCATAAACTCATCAGAATCTGATTAAATGGGGATGGAACTACTGGAGACTTTCTTTTTTGGCTGTGTTTACTTCCGAGCTCCCTGTCGATGATTAATTATAGAGTCAAATGCGTTGTTTGCGTCGGCCGAAAAATGCGTCGCAGATGCGTAACGCAAATGTGACGCCATAGACACAAGTAGTGAAATGAGTTGGTGAATGGTGAAATGCGTCGATTGCGTAACGTGGGTTTTAGAGGTTTAAAATTTGATTAATGACGAGGCGAATCTGTCTATTTTATTTTCTTCCTCCGTTTTATTTTCGGTAAAATTTCGTCATCATTTGTAGGTTAATCTTCGCTGCCTTCGCTGCCTTCGCTGTCCGTAGCACCATCGTCGATGTTCTCCTTGTCCGCATCGTACTGGAACAGTCCCTCAAATTTAGCTCGATGTTTGGCCATCGTTCTCTTCACTGGCGGGCTCGGTCCATCTTGACCCCCCGGCTTGACCCCTTGTGAATATTTTCTCCTCGATCTCCGTATAAACGTCGCCGTCATTGAGATACTCGTGACTCCGCAGAAACGTCCGGTACTAATCTAAAACGTTGCGTTTGACGGCACATACGGTCTTCAGGTAGACATTTTCCTTCGCCATCTCCGGGTCCATGCCGTCGGCTGTACTTTTCATATTTTTCATGCCTTCTGTAGCTTCTTTTAGCTCCCTCGTATACCATTCCCGATAAGCCTCGTTGTCTTCCAGTTCGTCACCGGACTCTCGGTCCGAGACCTTGATCTCCGAGTCGTAATCCCCTTCCTCGTCATCTTCATCCTCCCCCTCTTCTACTTCTACTCTGCTACAAGGTCATTCAAGACCGATGTAATCCGGGGGTAATAACGTTTCTTTCCCTGATTTTATTTTCATATACCACTGTCAACAGGGGGAGAGCTCCAACCAAGCCATGTGTAATAACCCTTTTCTCCCCTGCTGACAGTGGTATATGAAAATAAGATCAGGGAAAGAACATTTATGTACCATGTGGACACGTCTTAAAAATTATACCCCCGAATAGCCAGTATGGGGGGTGTAATACATTTGCTTTCCCTGATCTTATTTTCACATATACCACTGTTAGCAACCAAGCCATGTGTACGTAATAACCCTTCTCCCTTGCTGAATGGAACATAAGATCGGGGAAAGAACATTTATTATCCCCATACTGGCTATTCGGCGGTAAAATCCGGGGGTAAAATTTTAAGGACGTATCCATAAAAACAATTCATCTTCTCCCTCACAAGGAAAACAACAGAGAGCCACTTACCTTGATGGTGCACCACTCTAAGCCTGGTTCGTCTTTCAATGTTACCTATAATACGTAAATTGTATCTTCATCTCTATTCGATGTTCTAGAATGTCTTGCAACTACTTATATCAGCCATCATCATGATCATAATTAACGCATAACAGATTCATTCGATTTATGAGCCCAACCCACCAATCAAAAATTTAATTAAGCATGGAACTTGGTTAAATCAATTCAACATTTTCTTCATTGAAATTTCAATTTACGCACGTAATGCTTGACGGATGCAAGCGGAAGTAATTTGTGAATCTTTTGACTTTCGGGTGTAACCATAGAATGTCTTCAGAGTCTATGGTGTAACTAGTAATAAATAAAATTGTCTCATATTAAGGGCTGGGGTATGAACGTTTGGACAGTATTTATTTTGGGACATTAGAGCACATCAGACATATCGAATTGCATTCTGAATACGAAGAATGTCATTCTGAGATCAAATAATTTTGATTTTTTGAAATTCGCAATTTAATACACGTTTTATGGCATATCATTAAAATTGATATTTTTGATATTTAACAGTACTTGAAGTAAACTTTATAAATCTGATGATTTATACTTAAAGTGTATGTAGGTGGGATGAAAAGCCGACGATCAATTGAAAATTTTGACCTTTCGTATTGAAGATATGGATTTTTTTCCCAAAACACCAAAAAAATTAGGTCTTTTGGGAAAAAAATCCATATCTTCAATATGAAAGGTCAAAATTTTCAATTGACCGTCGGCTTTTCCTCCCTGCTACATACACTTTAAGAATATATCATTAGATTTATATAATTACTTCGAGGACTGTTATATATCAAAATTTGAAAAATATAAAATTTTTATAATTTGTCATAAAATTTGTATTATATTGTGATGTTTAAAAATGAAAATTATTTGATATCAGAAAGACATGCTTCGTATTCAGAATGCAATTCGATAGGTCTGAGGTGCTCTCATGTCCCACAAAAATACTGTCGAAACGCAATAAACGCTCATTTTGGATCCCTTAATAACTCTTTAATTTTGTTTTTCTTTCTTCTGTCGTTTTCATGACATTTATATAACCCGACATTTAATGTTATTAAAACGTTTTTATCTAAACCCAAACATAACATTTTTAAAACGTTTTGAAAACATTTTTGTGTTTGCTGGGACGTGCAGTGGCGTAGATTTCTTTTTGACATTGGGGGGAATGAAGTTGGAAAAAAATCTTGAAGTATAGTCAATCCAGCACCCTTTGGCGACAGAATTAGTTTATGATATAAATGCGCGCGAAGCGCTTGAAAATTTTTGCTATTTTGAAGCTAAACTGATGAAATATGGTGTAAAAGTAGATTAAATGCGCTCGAAGCGCGCGAAAATCTGCACTTTGGGGGCTAAAATGGGCAAATATGAGGTTAATTTGGTCAGAAACCTATCAGAAACCCACATTGGCAAAATATTGGGGGGGGGGGGTAAATCCCCCCATCCCCCCGGGATCTACGCCTATGGGGACGTGTACCTTATCATTTCCATAGATGGAGCCATATGGGATTTTATATTCTGGAAGAGATTAACCTGTAATTCTTACCACACATTTCAATAATATTACACTTTTATACATAACCCCTATAAATGTATACATGTTACAAATACTCGGATAACACGTTTTTAACACTTCAGCACGTTTATTTCCGTATTTTGCACGTAAAAGTATATAACATTGTATAAGGAGGGGTTGTTTATGGATTAACGCTATATACAACGCGTTGATATGGGTATTTTTCAAAACAATTATTTACACTCCAACATGTTTAACATGTGTATATCAGCAATATAAACTTATTGATATGTTAATAATTGTTTGAAAAATACCCTTATAAAAACTATCAATATTATATTCAAACGAGTATTATGAAGAATGCACTGTAATCATATTTAATTAAAGAAATGGTGATCAAAATGGCATGGTTACACAGTATGCAGCGTACTAACACACATCTAATTAAATTTGCTATTAACTTCATTCTTAATTAACCGTAATCACGTCTAATTACTTTAATATTACCAATAATGATTCCTATCTGTTGCTCGATTTACTCGATCTTTCAATGAAATTGCTATAACAGTTAACATGGTTAAATACACTATACTTCTATATACAATCTACAAACATACTATACTCATTAGTAAGGACGCAGGTATTTAACCACAATATGTGACCGTCTACCACAAACCAGCCGTAAAGTCAACAAAATTTAATATTCTGAGTTAGAGTGTAAAATGTGCATGAAGGTGATATTCATAGGTACCTCAAGTTAGTAATACATGTATCTCATTTTACTAGTGCCAGTCAAACACCTTTTAAACCAATCAATAATCATATTGTTGAAGAGGATAATAAGCTTCTACCTATGTCTATAGAATTCTTAAATAGCTCTAGTCTTTGTTTGCTTTGGCTAAATCCTGAAAGCATTGTTTAGGTATGTATAACCAACAATTAACAATGGGAGGACATTCCTGAACCTCGTTGACTTGGGGATGATTTGAAATGACCGCCAATTATGACTATTTGATATTTATTACCAGCAATGTTGATAAAAAGACACATGCAGAACCGAAATAAGGTAGCATTGGGTTATTCCATTTCAAATCCACACTCCCCCTGTGGAAGATTTGGAAATATCTTCCACAGGGGGAATATGAATTTCAAATGGAATTAGCAAATTAACCAACTCTATATGAAACACATCCTTCCTCGGTGAAAGATTCAGGTTGAATCGTTATCAACTGGTGTATGATAGTGCCAAATACACTCATTCCGTTTGAAATTCATACTCCCCCTGTGGCCGATATTCCCAAAATCTTCCACAGGGTAGTGTGAATTTCAAATGGAATAGCCCATTTTGTTGAAGGACCAAAGGTCAACAAACCATAATCTCGCTTCTGGATATCGTTTGAAGTCAAATGATATACCATTTCAAAGCTTATGATATATATTTTCTAAACACGAAATAAAACAAAATTGACCGGGCCGACTCCGGCTGGTTTGTGGTGGAAGGTCACACAGGTCTTTGTGTATGCATTAATACTTATGCCTTTGAATGTCTTGGGTACAAAGCCTCATGCTTGAGGTCAATTTTCGAGATGGCTATAATATTGAAAGGAGGCTATGGAACTGTGCCATTACATATGATGCTATTTCGGGGTATAAATATTTTCCAATAACATTTTGAAAATATTTTAAAACTATTAATGTAGTGTGTTTTCAGACAAAACGTTTTAAAACGTTTCCATGACCTTTATATAACCTGACATTTAATGTTATTTAAGGTGGTACTACACCCCTGACCAATTTTGTGCCTAGTTTTGCATTTTTCTCAAAAATTATAGCGCATTGGTGACAAGTAAGATATGGATATTATAGGGGCAAGGACTACAAGTACTGCACTGAAAATTCAGCAACTCAAAGCAAATAGTTATTGATTTATTGATCAAATATTGGTTTTCCCTCATTTTTGACTGTAACTCCACAACTGTTTTCTGTGCTGAAATAAAAATTTCCAGTGCAGTAGTTGTAGTCCTTGCCCCTATAATATACATATCTTACTTGTCCCCAATGCGCTATAATTTTTGACAAAAATGCAAAAATAGGCACAAAATTGGGCAGGGGTGTAGTACCCCCTTAATGTATCAAAATTAGAACCAACAACCAATACCTGTACGTTAGTTGAAATCACTTGAAAAACAGTAACTGAAAACCCAAGGGAAGAAATTAACGACATTTTCAAATTGGGTTCAATAACATGGGCCAACAGAAGATTTACTTTTAGGCGAATAGTATCCTGGATAGCTCCCTCCACTAACGCAGTCATCTCTGCGCACCTGCACACCATAATGAGGCGCGTGTTCATAGGAAGTAGACTGGTTGGAAATCTCCATAAAACCATTCCCCGTAGTTGGCAAGCTACTGCGTGGTGGGGCGAACATTTCAACAGAAGACTGTGGTGGCTGAATCGTGGTACTGTAACGCACTCCTGTTTATACAAACAAACAAACAAGTAAACGAATATGGTTAAAACACGCGAAAGCTTTGTTGTATGGGTAAATGAGAAGCATTGCATTGTGGGGTATAAGTACATGTAGATAGGGATGTGCTCAATCGTGTTAATACAAACAAATAAATAAATTAATAAATTAAATAAATAAATAAATAAATAAATAAATAAATAAATAAATAAATAAATAAATAAATAAATAAATAAATAAATAAATAAATAAATAAATAAATAAATAAATAAATAAATAAATAAATAAATAAATAAATAAATAAATAAATAAATGGTTAAATAGCATGACAACTTTAGAGGCAAACGTTTGATTTGAGATTAAAGCAATTGTGTCAATTTAATGTTGGGGGATCGAGTGGGCACAGTGGTTGTTCCCTCGCCTTGCACCACTATAGAGTCATGTGTTCAAGCCCTGGTCGTGACCAAACCTAAGGGAGTGTTCAGAAATACTTTGGTGGGGGGGCTGGTAAAAGGGAGGGGGCCCAAAAAGTTTTGGACCTTAAAAGAGGGTGGACCAAAAAGTTTTAGGTGGTAGGAAAGGGGGGGACAAAAAGTTTTGCTCTTCAAAACCCAAAATTTTCGCGCGCTTCGCGCGCAATGAGAGCCTCTATATCAATTTTAACATGGACAAGTTTGGGTTTCAGTGCTTTTGTTTGAAAAAAATGATGGCACTTTAGTGTACACATATCTATTAATTATATAACATTAAAGATAATCAGCAACATGCAACATCTGGGTTGGTTTAAGAAATACTGGCACTTTTATCATAGAATTTTATATCTCTTCAAAGTAGGCTACAAATATGAATATGTACCAATCTGATCAAAATACAACTAAATCAAGAAAATATTGCAAATAAATTGGATTTATTTGCACGTAAACTGCACACTTCAGTTTACTATTTCTCATTGCAAAATTATTTTGTACACATAGGCCCATGGTTAAATTTACCATAGGGCAGAGTGGGCACAGGCCCAGGTACCACGGTCTTTAGGGGCCAAAACTGATACATGTGTACATTTGCGTGACCAAATTAATCTCACACTTGACCATTTTAGCTTTTTGCATAAATTAGTTCCAATTTTAACAATATTTGACCATTCAAGCTTCAATATGGCCAAATTTTTTGCGCGGATCGCGCATTTGTAAGGATCCATATCATGCTGATGTGCCTATGAACCTCCAAGTAAATCCTCTATTTCATTTATCCCTGGCAAATCAGATAAACACCCTGATTTGGGACAAATCTAAATTAAGTATAAAATGAAAAATTCCTTGTGTTGTGCTTGTATTTCATGCGCAATTGTCCCACCGGGAATGTTTCAAACATTTGTCTCCCTCAATGACCCAGATACCACACCACTTGAAACAACACTATTAAGTATGTTTGTTATATGATAATGGGGGGGGGTCAAAAAGTTTTGTCTGTCAAAAGAGGGGGTCAAAAAGTTTAGCGGTCCATCGAGGGGGGTCAAAAAAGTTTTGAGGAAAAATTTGAGTTAGACCAGCCCCCCTACCAAAGTATTAATGAACACTCCCTAAGCACTGTATGTGCACTTGATTTCAGTAGGGTAGCCAGCGGGGGTCAGGGGAGCAGACTGTCCTCCCTTTTTTGCCATCAATGAAAATAACCAAGATACAATATCCATAAACGTAAAAGAAATTGTGTAATATAGTTTCGAATCGAAATTTGCAAGTACACAGAGCTATAATTACGAAAATACATAGCCTAAATCCTAGCAGCTACATATTTTAAATAAAGACCCCACAATTTCCACAAATTTTGAAAACAATTCGAGCTGCTCAATGTATTTCTGCATGCAATTTCCAGTTTATTAACAACAAACTTGAAACGCGACATCACAATATGGTACACATACTTTGCAATATGACAAATTTGTCATTATTTATTATACAAAAATATTGTTACACAGATACACTAAAATAATTTATTGCTTGACATTTCAACATAGCAGTAATTTGATCATTTTCATCTGTCATTCCGTGGTGAAGTTTTATTACAATACTCCGCTTCAGTACCATTCAAGCTGGTGAATTCATCATAGTAACAATATCACGATGCATCATTTGAGCGTTTGATCTAAATATTAACCCTTTGTTACCGCGAACTGTTTTGCAGACTACGTTTAATTTTCATGCATTTGTCAGTCATAAAAAAATCCCCACTTCTTGTGTTGACAATACGAACTCAAGTTCAGAAATTTAGAATTTGTTTATAGACTTTTAACACGTACAACTCTTGCATGCAGCCGAACCACGTGATTATAATCAAGAAAAGGTAGGCTTTTTATTCACGTGACCTAATTTCTTACTGCGCAGACGCATTTTGAAATGACTGAGAAACATATTGAGTCCACGTGGTCAAGGAGATTTATGATTCGTTGTATGTGCTAATTAATGAAAGTAACTTCTTTGCGCATGTCGGTGATACTACCCGGTGATATTTTTGATATAATTGTGATGAAGGATGATTATAATTATTGTAACACGTTGCGTGTATCATCTTCACATATTCTGAGTGAATTGTATAGAATGCTTAAGGGGTGGGTTTGGAATGGCAGGCTGGTCAGGGGTGAAAAACAAATTGTCGCCTTTTTGACAAGAAGACATGTGTATTCATAATGTACAGTAAAAAAAAACATAGTAATACCTCAAAGTATCTTTTTTGGGCCAAATCTATAAATCCCGGTCATGAGGCACCCCCCCTCTGTCGTTAAAAATGACATGCGTTTGTTTATCATCGCTCGGCAACTGTCGCTAGAGAAATTCATTGACAGACACGCAAATGATTGACAGCATATATTATCATAATCATGATAATGGGGTCAAACACACCCCAGACACACCCCTGCTTTTGGACCAATCAGAATTGGCGATTCCCGAATGTTTGTACCGGGATCGAAGTTTACACGTCACACATCATGGCTGCGGTAAATGCAGGCCGAAGAAATGCCAGGCGGCAAAATATCCAGGTCAAAAGGCAGATTTTATAGAGGCCATGCGAGAAATAGGGTAAGTTTATGGGGGAAGAGATACACACGTATCCTCCTTTCTATTTTTCCAACATTGAAACCCCTATACAAATGTTTAAGCTTATTAAGCTTAACAATGACAATGTGTATTCCACATACGCATACGATACGGGACCTGAGTTTGAGATAGTGCGTGATGATAGAATGGGGGTGAGGGGGGGGGGGCAACAAAGCAGTCTTCCTACTACAGATAAGTCAATTATATTTGATATATTTTAAAGAAGTATTTTGTTCTCCTAGCATCCTCTTTGTATGAAATTAATTTTTCCGTGCATATATCCACAAACAAATTCCAAAATGATTCTGATTTTGCTTTTGATAGTTATGCATGATTATGTGTATTACACTGCTCCATCATGTCCATAGACAATTTGTTGTAATTTCGTTCTGGTGTATCAGAACGTAATTCAAATTTGACGATATTTTTGGTAATGAAATTAATTTGTAAGTAATTTTGTGTACATAAACATTATGTAGCCTGAGCTTAATTCCATGGTATAAAAATCTTTTTTGGTTTTTTTTGGTTGAGAAAAGTGGGCCAGGTGTGGATCACGAAATGTTCCATTTTAAGTAAGATATAAGCAATGCAATATTCTACAATCTGGTAGCATATCTGAGCTTCTGAGGACTCCATGTATGATTGTCATTCTAAATTCATAATGGATCATTTTCTTCATGTTTATACATGTGTGTTCATTAAATACAGCCCATTGCAATAGTCATCAAAAGTGTATTTCTTTATTGTTCAGATACAACCAAATGCAAATAAATGCATGGCTTCAGGATCTAGTGAGCCAAACAGAAAGGCACCGCATGATGGGGTGGTCCCATCGTCAAATAAGATGGGCCCAATATTGTAACTGGGCCCACAAACTAAAGGCAGGTTATATGAAGTAATTAATCAATGACTTCCAACCACAGAGGCACATTGCACAACATACCACTGTAACGTCATGCACTGAAAGTGTGGGATGTAGGGTGTCCACTAACATGTATTACTTACATGACCCCAAGCAATTCTCGTCATACACAAATATGTGTATGAAATCAGCACTATAATAGTATAAATATTAATATCGCTAGAAGCTTCAGAACCCCATCTCCCATAAAGTGAAGTATTAATTCACTCCGACATTGAATTCAGCATACTCTGCACCTCAGGACCAACTCTTTCTTTTTTAGGTACTTTCTTTCATCATCTTTGCTTCAATCTTGCTTCATCCTTCAATTGCTGTTTTTTAATTGGTGTAGCACATTTTCACATCACTGTCACATGTGTTGAAAAATAAATCACTACAATCTTTTCAAGAATTGAATCTGTTTTTGTTGGCAACTTGTCTTTCTTTGTCTGAAGCCTCTTAAAGTCTTAGGGGCAGTGATTTCAGTGATTTCGTCAATCAGTGAAGCTAACAAATCACCAACAATTATCACAGTTTGTATATATTTGTCAAGATATTGTGTGCTAACATATAATCTCTATTCAAATACAAACATAATGTTAACATGACACATTTGACTGAAGAATGTTTTGGGAGTTTGTCAGTAGCCACAATCAATGTGTGACCATCCAGCACAACTGAGCCCTGAAGTCGCCAATGATCATTTTTGGGATATTCAACCAAAATATTCTGCTTGAAATTAGCTGTAAAATGATGTATATCATGTCTGTAGTACTTGACATTTAAGTAGTGAAAAATCAATAAAACAGTCAATCAATCCTTTGTTTCCTATTGTTTATTGTTAACATCAATGGAGCATATCTCAATAGTGGCACTGGCGACATCCGGGCTCAGTTGTGGTGGATAGTCACATATAACTTCATATTTATTAACACTGGCATTTTTTCCTTCTTGCCAATTATTCAGTTACATCAAAAGTACCTTAATGCTTAACGACATATGTTTTTCTCTTTTATCTCTAGGATGCACACGTGGGAGACGTGAACGATTACTTTGGATTTCCAGCTATTATTTTGGATTTAATTAGGGCTATGTTTCATTTGAACATTGTGGGGAGATTCGTGAAGGTGCCCTCCCATTTCGCTTCCTTTATTCTGCCAGGTCGTTGTTGGGCCCATTATACCATGATTTTAACATATTTAATTTGTGACCTGGCAGTTGTTTCTTCCATTTCAATGAATTTATCTTCATACACTTATGTAATAATTTCTGTATGATTTAATTTTATATACATGTCCTGGTGTACGTCCATATCAAAACTGCTACATCAAGGCTGGTACATGTGTCTCATTTCACATAATAGTTAGAATAAATACCAGACTCATCTCGAATGGAGGTCATTTCAAATCATCCCAAATCACATGGTTTAAGAATACAGAGAACATTCCTAAACCATGTAACTTGGGGATGATTTGAAGTGACCTCCATTTCGGAGATGAGTCTGGTATTTATTCCTAGCTATTATGTGAAATGAGACACATGTACCACCTGATAAGTGCATCATTTTGATATGGACGTACACATATATGATTTATCGAAGTAAGTCAAAAGTGGAAAGAGATATGACAGCCAAAAAACATTTACTGGACCACAGTTTATTGTAAAATGTATTTGGTTTTATTTACACACATATTACAGTGAACACATTTTTTCAATACACAACATAATATTTCAGTAATTGGTATCATAATAATAATAAAGTACTTTTTTTTAAACATGTAGTCCGCTGCAAGCCATTGCTTCATGTGCAGATGGTTTTAAGTTTTAGTTTTCAATTCAGCATAGGCTTTAACAAAATGTGACCATCTTTTAATTTTCACCCTTGTAAAACTTTCACCTTGGATATCTGAAATTGGTTTACAATTGACATCCCCTCAAAATATGTTTTTGCAACACCCATAGAATTGTAACAACAAAGACTACAATTTTAATTAGCAAAAACAGCCTGTACACCTTTTTCGTAATTGACCACTTTGTTGTCGCGTTGCCTATAATTAGGCTGTAGTTAGCTGAGCGGAAAACTGAAAGCGAGGCTACAGATTTCAAATGAGACTGGGTACATGTGTAGTACAAGTACAATAAAAGTATATTGTGTTTAGCATGTCCCCAATTTTAATGTGTATAATTAATTAGGGTTAATTTCTTGAAAATAATTAAATGAACTCTAATAGCCTTTAATTACTTATGCAGATTAAAATGAGCAAAACGCTACACATACAATTTTCCTTGTACTACACATACCAAGTGTCACCTAGATAGTCCTTATAGTTACTTATGTAATTTGTATGTAACTTACATGTACATCTTTAGCCTTTAGTATGTAACTTACATGTACATTTTCTGCTTCACGAACTCCGTCCTAATTGGAGTCAGCACCATGAGTTAAGCATAGCCAAATGCCGCCAATGGCAGCAAAGTGGTCAATTACTGAAAAGGGTGATTGCTTTGCCATCGGACTATTGGGCTATTCCACTTGAAATTCATGTTACCCATATAGAACATTTTTGAAATATCATAGGGGCAGAATGTTTTCAAATTTAACTTGTCAGGCTTAATCATTTGCAAACTCATACTTCCCCTGTATTCTGGCTATATCTTCCACAACTGGAGTGGGTATTACAAATTTATGGAATTTACCCAATTGTTGATTATATTCAAAACTCATACTCCCTCTGTGGAAAACTTTAGCTAAATCTTTAGGGGTAGTGTGGATTTTAAATGGAATAACCGATTGGTTGTCAATATGTCATCAAAATGTGTTGATGGAGATAAACTGTTTTCAATGCCTTTCATTCATCTAATAATTCGCAGCACTCAGATCAAAACTTCAGTATCATAATGAACATATTGAAATGGCAACTGAATGCAAATATATGATGTGATCAAAGAAAATCAGTCAGAACTCTGAAATTTGACATTTTAACTTTCTTATAGGTAACAAGCATTTATAAAGCTGCATTTTGCGCAAAATTCCAATCAAATTCAATGACCAGTTCCAAAGATATGAGTATTAAAGAATTTCCAAAACAAGAGACTGATTGTGCTTGATCGCATCACATATTACCACACATCGTCACAGGAAGTTCCAAGTCTATCATGTACTGTCATGCAGTCATTATCCATTTCATGAAAAGTATCCAAAGTATTGAATTGTAAGTTATCGCATACCAAAGTGAATAGAAATTGACCAAATGACACAAAAATGATAGACAATATGCATTCATGAAGTTTGATAAGAAATGGTTTGAACTTTTAAGCGAACCCTATTGCATTTACTCATAAACAATAACAGGAGTTATGTACTGTTTCAATGACTTCTTGTAATACAGCATGTATCACCTAAAAATGTTCAAATTTCTAAATAATTGTTTTCATCTGTTTAAAATGTGATACACAAAATTAGTTTTTATTATGAAACTATCATGTCACTAATCTATAAGCAATCCTTAATTGAAGTTCTTCTTTCAAAGTAACAACTGATTAAATGAAACATGTTCAACTGTATCAAATTTCAACTGTATGACTATGTATATAAATTGCCCAATAGGCCTAGGCAATGTAACAATTATTGATCATCCCATAGCAAACATACATGATATGGCCCAATTTGGATTCTTTACATTAAATGAGCGTAACTTTCGATGGACTATGCTAAAATGATAATGATAAATAACATGACGGTAATTGCCATAAAGGGACAGGCATGCAGGCAGTGGTAGCATTAAGGCCCGAAAGTTGGGGGGGGGTGTTTTTCACTCCCGAGCTTGCAGAAAATCCAAATACTATATATATGGGGTGAAAATTAAATCTTGGGGGTGATAAATATTTTGCAGTGTAGTCAGGGGTAGGAAGGAGTAAGGTCCAAAAGTAGAGGATCAGAGTTCACCCCGAGCTTGCACATTCCCAATATATGGAGGGTGAAAATTAATATTTGTTAAATTTAGGGGCTCATTCACCCCCGATCGGGGGTTAATGCTACCCCTGCATGCAGGGTCACTGTAAATGGGAATCTGTATACATGATTAATTGCATAGTAATTCATCAAAAGTAATGCTGCTAAGCACATACAAGTATACATTTTCAAAAAGAAAATACTCTAGTGCTGGCAATATACATAGTATCTCCACACGGAAAACAAATTGGCATAGAAAATCTAAAGTAGGAGTTTTTTAAACAACTGCTCATTTCGAAACTCGTTTTTTGAGAAAAGTCCCAGATTTAATTTTCCATGCAAATTTTTCCATGTAGGGTAGATATTCTGTATTTTGCACACACTATTACCTTATGAAATTTGTATGACATTTATCTTCAGGCCTACTCATTGATGGTTTCCTACTGATATTTATTATTGGATTTTACATTTACAAGCTGTAATTGCAAAGTTAAAGCCTGAAATTATTTCCTTTCAAAATTTTGTCCAGGTATGCTAAAAAGTAATGACTGCACAAAAGTAATGCAGTGCAGTCCATTCAATCAAATGTTGTCATCAACCTATTTGATCGTAGTGCAGGGTTATGTGTGTGAGACGAACTGTCACGGTAGATTGCAATCATGCTTTTGTTGAATGCAATTGAGTAGTCCGCCATATTTACGGGATGATACGTCACATGCAAGGCCTCTATTGCTTTTCAAATGTCAATACATGAGTTGTTACCCTTGATTTGGTTGAAAAAAGAGGTGAAAGGACTGCAACTTAATAAACCCAGCAAAATTCAAAAGTCTCCACTAGTTCCGTCCCCATTTAATCAGAGTCTGATGAGTTTATGGCAAAATAATTTATATAATAGTTTTCTATACACTTTCATTCGAAAGTTGATACCAAATTTGATATCAAAAGTTTAATCATCGGGACCATAGGAGCGGTTGTTTGGAAATTCGTGCAATTTGAAAAATTTCAAATTACGAATTGACCACGCAAAAGCCAATGCATTGTATAGCCTTATCATGTGGCCTGAAGCAACCCGTACAGGGATCATTGTACACATGCCTGTGCACAATTGAAAGAGCGTGGTATTTGATTTGGATTTTGACATGCATGGGTACACCTTTAACCTGCCGGCCTATTTAGGCGACGTAATTGTTGGCACTCACGCTACGTGATACAGTTACCTATGTTTTTCAAATTGCACAAATTTCCAAACAGCGGTTCCTATGCTCCCGATGATTTAACTTTTTATATCAAATTTGGTGTCAACCTTCAAGGAAAGTGTATATGAAATTATGATATGAATTATTTTGCCATAAACTCATCAGACTTTGATTAAATGGGGATGGAACTAGTGGAGACTTTTTATTTTGACTGTGTTTAGTTTCTAATCACATAATTAACACAACTCCTATATGTAGAGTACAACAAAACTACTCATGGTATATTGTAATACTGCTCTGGGTATCAGTGTGAATAAAATTATGTTTATGTTTTTTATACATGTACATTACAGTGTGTTTTCTTTAGAGTACCATATTACCGGTAATACATTTTCAAATATCTTCATAATAATTATTTTTATTGTCGCATTACATTATGTGATGGTGCTTGCTAAACACCTCTACCCTGCAGTCATACACTGTAATGAAATGGGGTGATAGTAAGTCATAAAGTAATAGAGGATAGTTTGGTACATGGATTTTCAATCTACTTCAGCAAGGTTGTGTCCTGTATCGAACAACCTGCATAAAGAAACAGTCATGAACAATATTAAGGGGCACTACACCCATGTGGTAAATTTGTGACTATTTTTGCATTTTTCTCAAAAATAAAAGGAATCCAATTACTACACTGAAATTTCATTGACTCAAGACAAGCGGTTCAGTATATATGGTAGGAAATGAGGTACATCCTAGCGGTACCTTATTTCTGATCATAAATAACAAACCGCTTGTCTGAAATTCCAGTGTAGTAATTGGATTCCTTGCCCCTATATATACATAACTTTTGTTACCACTGTGTTATTACTTTTTGAGAAAAATGGAAAAATAGACACAAATTTATCGAGGGGTGTAGTACTGTGACACATTTCAGTGGTCCCAACACAGAATGCCGTATATGAAGGACAAAATATGTTTCTGAGAAAAACGTTTTTGAAGGATGTTACTATAAATATTGGAGTCGACTCCACTGTTACCTCTCAGTCAATTCCATTTGAAATAGACGTTAAAGATTCCAACTATTAAACTGTATCTTCAAGAAAAACTTTAGATATCACTAGCTCTACAGTTATGTCACATCACATGTGAAATGGAAATATTTTGAACAATCACTCTACGCCACTATATGTTGCGACAGATGATTTGTTGTGCATCTGTGGAAACCCTGAACAAATAGAATGATTATTATAGGTTTTCTACACCCCTCGATAAATTTATGTCTATTTTTGCATTTTTCTAAAAAACTAATAACACAGTGGTAACAAAAGTTATGTATATTATAGGGCAAGAAATCGAATTACTACACTGGAATTTCAGTGACCCAAAACAAGCGGTTCGTTATTTATGATAGGAAAAGAGGTACCGCTAGAATGTACCTTATTTCCTATCATATATACTGAACTGCTTGTCTTGAGTCACTGAAATTTCAGTGTAGTAATTGCATTTCTTGCCCCTAAAATATACATAAGTTTTGTTACCACTGTGTTATTATTTTGTGAGAAAAATGCAAAAATAGTCACGAATTTACCACAGGGGTGTAGTACCCCCTTAAAATAACAAATAATGAAAATAGCAATTACTAATAATCATAAATTACATATACCATGTCCACATCACTTTGATTATTACTCGCCATTTTATGGAAGACTTTAATTTGTCAACCGTCAGATGTACTCAGCTACTGATGTTGTACTGGCTACCTGATGAATACTCGTGATAGTACAACTTCAACTTATGCATCAAAAGGAAGATGCTTTTACACTTCCAGATATGCTATAGACCATTCCTATAATTGTACTTTCCTGCTGTTGATGGAGTGCACATCAATATCACATATTACAAAATAAGAAAAGCAAGGTGAAGGATATTACATCAATATTTCTGTATTTTATAAACGCATGATACCCTTATTGACCATGCTTTGTTTCTATATAATTATGTGATTTTGATGTTCATCCAATCAATGGCAGGAAAGTGCTAGTTATAAGAATGGTGTATAATGAGTTATGGCCATTTTAATAGCAAGTACAACATCAGTAGGTTTGGATATCTGATCCAAGTAATCCAAGTTATGTAGACAAAGGTTCTTTTGACTTTACCATTATATAAAATTATATATTTACATAGTAATGGGAAACATTCATTTTGAGGCAATGTGGTTGCTGATGTGAGTATCCAAGTATGGCATGGTAGAAGAAAAAGTAATTGCCCTCAAGGCACACACAATATATACAGATCATTTGCAAGTATGGATTTCAACTGAAATAGTCCATTACAAAAATCACACAACATACTAGTGTATGTAGTATAAAAACCTTAGTTAACAGAAAGCCAACATAAGCAGTATTTTGTGATGGTTGCATGCATTTACTTCTTCCCTTAACCTTCTATATATAATTATTAATACACATCTTGTATGTTTACATAATAATAACTTGAAACTGATATAAACGAAGGTAATGCTACTCCCTATTCCAGAGAAATACAAAGCTAATTTTTTACGATAAAACAAATATTATTGAGTTCTGCCAATTTGGTACTAACTGGAGATAAAAGAAACAGTGCACTATTTTGCTAATTTCCTGCAAAAAGAGCCAAAACATTACATTTTAAATTATACTTAGTACAAGTCTTTAGACTTGATTGTCACAGGATGTGAAAACACCCCAAAAATGCATGTTTTTGGCCCTTCATTCATAAATTTGGCCAAATAGTGAATTTTAACTTTTATTGCCAGTTAGGACTAACTAAAGCATTACTGAGGATAATATTTTGTAATTCAAAAAACTTAGTGCTGTAATGTTCTGGAATAGGGAGTAGTCACTCTCATCTTCCTACTTGGAAAACTAGAATGCAAGGGCCAGTAAGTCAGAGACATGGAGGACGAGGCTGTTGATGAGTTGGTAGCTTCTCTTTGAGGTGCCCTCAATTGATGGCACATGGAAGAACCGGGGTTTAAAGAATATTAATGAATTGCATCGAACTAAATTAAGTGTTTGTTTAATGCAAATAATGATAATAACATATCAATATAATTTTATTTTGTTGTTATTTACATTTAAAAGCAATGCAAGTAAGTCTAAGTTTTGGTGTTTTGTTAAAGGACCTAGCCAGGCAATGGAGGCATTTGGACTTACAATGAATCTGACTTATAGTAGATACATGATAGAGTATTTCTCCAACCTTTAATAACAGAATTCGTTAAAGAGGAATGTGTCGGCCACATCATGTCCCAAATATAACATGGGGATATTAAACAATTGTATAGTGTTGTACAACAATATTGTACTTCACATGATATGTATATATATAATAGGATATTTTGTACCAGAGTAGATGCGCTGCAAAGATTTTATGGCACAGGGAACCCTGAGAGCAGCGTCAGCTGCTTTTGTGACTCATCTATACCTATGCTGGGGACCACAGTCACTGCCCTGTCTGGAGACACCAAGTTGTTATTAGGGGCATAACCAGAGGAGGGGGTGCATTGAATAATCAGAAGGCCTAATTTTGGTGCTGTGAGTTGCAATGGCTCACTTCCAGCAGAATCCCTAAACAAAATATTTCCTGGTTATGCCCCTGTTTGCATTGACGCACAGATGGTCACATTTGCAATCGAAGGTTAATTTCATAGTCTAATTTTGATGGACATAATTGTGTACATCCATATCAAAATTATGCACTTGTCAGCTGCTGCATGAATCTTATTTCTTTATAATAATTAGGAATAAATTACCAAGGTCATCTAAAGTGCAGATAAATTCAAATCATCCCCAAGTCCCATGCTTTTAGGATTTTCTCTGTATTCTAAACCATGTGATTTCAGGGATGATTTGAAGTCAACACCACTTTAGATGAGTCTGGTATTTATTCCTAGCTATTATGTTAAAAGAGACACATGTGGCAGCCTACAAATGCATCCTTTTGGTATGGATGTACATAATTAGTTGGGTGTGATACAGAATAGGCCCAAATTAAGTTGAAATGGAAAATGGCTCCAAAAGAGCAATACAGCTCTGCAACACTTTCATTCATTCATACATAAACCCATTCCTTCATTCACTTGTTCAGTCAATACCTAAAGAAAAAAATCTTCATTCATTGAAGAAGTAGTAAATGAATGACATAGCAAGTGAATGAATGAGTGAGTAAATTAATAAATGAATGAATGAATGAATGAAAGTAAGAAAGAATTATGAACTAAAAGCAAGTAAGAATTTGCAAATAAAATGTTATAACATTTGAAAATAACCTTTGATTGCTTCTGTTGCAAGGTTGGAGAATGATCAGAAGACACTCTTGGACTGAATTTGTGTAGGGGATGGGGTGATTTTCACCTTAGGATTGATTGAAATAAAATCTGAAAACTATATTTCTCTATCATGTAGCTGCTCAAATCACCTGCAGATTAAGTAGCTGTAATGAATTATGCAGAATGAACATAAATATATTTCTCTTGTTAGATGTGAAGTAATGTCAAATGTTACAGATGTAAACTGTCTGCATTGAATTATCATTAGGAATGGAAGATGTTATTTCCGCAAGTCATAAATTCTTCTCCAGGAGGTGAACATATCGGCATGGAAGATCGGCAGCATTCACCCTAGGCTACTTAATCTGTCAATGACCTTATTTGCTGCATGTATACAATGCACAAGTTTTCCAAGTACACCTATATAAAGTATTCACCCAGTTTTATAAGCTGCCAATGTTCACAAGTTGTTCATGCACTACAACAAAAATCCTATACCTTTTGTTACAGGATACGTTTTCTTGAATATGACACCTGAAATCTGCATTCAGAAAGTTTGTTATTATCCAAATCAAAAGTGACACTTGATAAGATTCCCAATAGCATATCACAGCAAAGCTATTCTGGGTAAAATGATTACATGCATGAATGTAGACCCACTTTCTGTTGTATAATTAAGAGGCTAATAACTGTGCATGGGTTATTCGAAGGGCATTGTAACAAATTTAACATTTTGCCTTTGGAACCGAGGATTATCCCAAGGGGCACATCCCCTAAGGGTATTCCGAGTTCCAAAACAAAATGTTTAGATTTGTCACAATCCCCTCGTAACAACTAATGCGCAGTTATTAACCCATAATTGATAATTTGCTGAAGCATCCTTTTGGATTTGGACAATAACAGGCTTTGGAGAGAGATCTCCTTTGCATCCTGCTCAATTTCATAAATGGTGTGTAAAATTATGTAGACATCTTCTGTATCTAAATTTACTTGTCTTAATTGTTGTTTCCTTGAAGGACTTACGAACAATGGCAACTGAGGAAGAGTTGTTACTTAGTATCCTAGGTGTAGAAGAGAATAAGCGGGGTGACTTTGCTTTAAAAATTGACATGATCATGGTGCTATAAATTACAGATTTCTTAACAAGCAAACCATCATGATTTTCAATGTGCTGACAGGAAAATTGGCAGACACATTATGGGACATTTCAATGCAAGTGAAAGACAATATCAGCAGAAACCCACAAAGGCGAGAAACTACCCATTTTTGGGGAGAAATGGTGTGGCTAGGCGAGAAAGGACCAGGAAAGGCAAGAAAGCCTATTTAAAAATGTGAGGAATGGAGATGTTAAGATAACTAAATTAAGTCTTGCTCAGATCATGGGCAAGGTTGGCAAGGAAAGGTTAGAAAGAGGCAGGTAAGGCGAGGTACAACCAGACCTGCCACAGACATTTTGTCTAGAATTGAAGACGCAATTAACACCCATTGTTATCATGTTGACTCAATTGGTCATAACCAATTTATTACACTCAACCAGAAAGCCCAGGAAGATTATGACCAATTGAGTCAACATGATAACAATGGTGTTAATTGGGTGCTACTTCAATTCCGGATAAAATGTCTGTGGCAGGTCTGGATGTGCTGGATGTACCGCCCCTTTCCTTGCCATTTCCTGCCTTTTCTCGCCAAACTTGACCAGGATCTAAGCAAGACTTAGTTATCTTAAACTTGTCATTCCTCACCTTTTTTAACAGACTACCTCGCCTTTCCTCACCCTTTCTCGCCTAGACTCGCCACTTCTTGCCAAAATGGGTACTTTCTCGCCTTTGTGGGTTTCTATTGATAAGAGCAGCAGAAATTTAAGCATTACAGGACTTACCATGACCTTTCATTGGGGCCCCGCATGTCCGGCATCTGGGCATCGTGCGTGGTCGCTTAGATGTAGAGCCAACATGATAGCCACCAGACAAGTAGTGGCTATGGTCCGAATGGCGGAAAGCGTGAGCGGTTCGCTCTAAACGCTTCAAGACACGCTTTCTCTTATTTGTCAGTAATGCTTGGGCTTGAGCTGCTCTTATCCTGAGTTTGTCTTTACTTGCTAAAGTAAGCTGGGAAGAAGTAATGCACTCATTTCCTACTACCTCTGCCATAACTCGTTTACCTGCATCTAGCCAACCAACATTAAAAGAAATAGTTGACAAGCACATTGCTGTCCGAATCTGTGTTGCAGAGCTGTATTGCTCTTTTGGAGCCATTTTCCAGAGCAAGCTGTTGTAGGACTCATTGGCGTTCTGTGTCAGACACTGACTGCAATGCGATAGTAAGTCAACATCAGATAGGTCCTGTTGAAAAATACACAGTTTCACATTCCATTATTAAGTAATGTCCATAATGTGTGATCACTTTACGATTCATGTTTAATATCAATACTGTCAACATTATTAACATTCACTTGTTGCGATGAAGGTAATTTGTGGTGATATGAGTGGTATAAACTGCACTGAAGGTTATGATGAATACATCTCATGTCAAATATTTTTGATATACAATCCTTTCTTGGTATATACTGCCAAAGATTATTAGTGCTGTTAATAGTCACACATCCATTGAGGAACAGAATATTGAAACTTTCACTCCATTTAAAGCTTATTTATAAACTTTGCTTCAGTGCTGTGCTGAAATGAATGGGAGATATGTTGTAATGATCTTACAGAAGATGCCTAGATTTTATATAGTTTTGTGTAAATTAAAAGGAAATTTGATTTAGTTGCTTGGTGCTGTGGTGAAGCTACAAAGTTGCACTATCACATATATATCCTTACATCATATATGGGCTTCATTACTGCTACCATGGCTGGTGTAAATGGATCATCAACTGGTTCAGAGTTGTTAGTACCACTAAGCTCATCTTTCTTAAAATTGCACCAGGTGTCATTTCTTGTCGGGCAGTAACTGTGGTCCCCAGCATAGTGATACAGGCCAGCCATGGTTTCTGCTGACGCTGCTTCAGGATTCCCTTTGTTGGTCCTCAAAGCCTTGCCATAAAATGCTTGCAGCGCATCTACTCTTTTACGGTGGAGACGACCCTTCCCGTCCAATGTCTTCCCGTCGGCAAGTTTCACTCCTTTCACCACACAAAAGAAAAGGAATCAATGAAATCAGCTTGGTTTATGTAATAAATTTAGGTTTTATCTTATTTACATCTGTTTTATGATGTGTCCTGTCAAAATTTAATGACGTTTTAAAAACCACATATGATAAGCTTTTACACTTGTATAAAACTGTATGATACTCCATAGGTAGTTATTGCTACATGATCCTATGGCTGTGGAGCAGGCGTCTACAGGATTTCTCTATGCACAGCAATCATTGTGAAGTACGACTCTGGTCTCCAGCTATATACTGTCCTCTGATGGATGACCAGTGAAAAGGTTAAATACAAACTTTAATCATTAATACCTTTTTTTTCTCTACAAGCTTTCTGAGTCTGCATCCCATCCTCTTCTGTATGTGGCCGACACATTCCTCTTTAACGGTTGTAACATCTGGCCCATATGGCTGCTCCTGTGTAATTCTTGAAAATGAAGACGAATCGCCATCCCCTACATAAGTTGTGTATCTCAGTCCAAGAGTGTCTTCTGATCTGTAAAATGAGTTTCAAATTAACGTCTATGTGAATACACAATATAAAATATAGGACGGAGTACCATCAAATTCCATCAATACAAAAGTTAATCACTTTGTGCATTGCAAGTTGACAACAGCAGAGTGTACAACAGACATTTTGACCCCAAACTGACATCACTGAAATTAAAAGAAGAAACAAATGTTGTACACATCATACAGAAAAATCAAAACAAATGGTGCTTGAGAAATAAATTCATGATTGGTAATAACCTGTTAAACAACCGAGAAATGCCTTCTGCCTCCATTGCCAGGCTAGATCCATCGAAGTTCTTAGGGCACACATCTGAGTGCCCTACAAACCAATCTAAATATTCTTTTGAGCTATGCTCTTCCTCTTTGTGTTTGCTACATTCTCTGTGTGAAAAACAATATGAAGCAAATCAAAATGTAAAAATGAAATCCATGTGAGCAACTACATTGACTCATGATCAGTGTGAAGAGTGTTTATAGTGTTTGTTGAGGTTGTGGAAACTTGCTTGCCAGATTAAATGAAAGCAGTCACTCTGCATGAAGTTCCACAAAACAAAATTGAAGGTATACATGTTGCTCATGAGATGCACAATAATCATGGTTCATACTGTAACAGAGACACATTCAATGTTTGTTATCAAATTGTACATGACTACAATAATACAATTTCCTGACACTTTTCTTGTTAAAATAGAAAATGCTTGATAAGGGAATGTGATGGTTACTTACTTAACATAAATTTGAGATATACTCCATGTCCAAAATTTCCCTGTATCTACACTAATGGCTGTCACCACACAATGGTGTGATGACAGACCCGTTCTTCCATGTGCCATCAAAAGATGCGGCACAGTCTGCTACCAACTCATCAACAGCCTCGTCCTCCAGGATGGTCTCAGGTGCCACATCTGGCACACTATCATCCAGGATTAGAAATCTTTTTATTTGTTTCGTTGCTTGTACTTTCATTTCCTGAGTTACTGATATAAGCTGTTGTAAATAACATTTTGTCATGGATTAAGGAACACATTTTTCACATAGAAATGCACTTAGCATTATTATTACACCCCAAAACATTGAAATATATTGTGCAGTTTGTGAGTTACCAACATCATTTTACACTGTTGTCAATGTGATATACAACAATAATGTGATGGTTTAACCAGACCTATGTGATAACTTAGCTACGACACATTATCTTCATGCCTGTGTTCATCGTGGTTTCTGTAAGTTGCAAAGGTATTGTTTTGGTGCAATTTGCTCTTGCGTCCATCATCGTGGAACCTACAGGGTGTGACATGGGTTAAGGCTAGGTTAGAAGTATTTGACCTATCAAAGCATGTGTAAAATGTCTGATTATTTATTTTTTTAAACAAAGAAAGATTACATACACTGAAAAAAAGGCCAAGTGAATGGCTTTGCAAAATAATACACATGAACCCATTAAATAGTGTAAACTGATATAAATTGGGACCATGCAACATAATCACAATGCTCATAGCTCACCAATATAACATTAACTGAAGAAGGAATATTGACATTTAGTGCACTGTTGACATCCATCACCTTTGCATTTGTGGCTGACATTTAGTGCACTGTTGACATCCAACACCTTTGCATTTGTGGCTGACATTTAGTGCACTGTTGACATCCATCACCTTTGCATTTGTGGCTGACATTTAGTGCACTGTTGACATCCATCACCTTTGTATTTGTGGCTGACATTTAGTGCACTGTTGACATCCATCCCCTTTGTATTTGTGGCTGACATTTAGTGCACTGTTGACATCCATCCCCTTTGCATTTGTGGCTGACATTTAGTGCACTGTTGACATCCATCACCTTTGCATTTGTGGCCGACATTTAGTGCACTGTTGACATCCATCACCTTTGCCGTTGTGGCTGTGCAAAAATGATGAAGGGGAGGGGGATTTGCAAACCGCATAGCAAAAATTGCCCAGCCCATCCCGTTTGAATTTTTCCAAAAATTCTTTTCTTTCAATGTTACCCTCTCACAGGGCTCATTATTATTGCACAGCCTCGGGCTAAAATTATGACTAATACATTACTAAATTTACAATGTACATGTAGTAGCAATACGAAATGACAAATTCTGCATGCAAATCAATACCAACTAAATGTGGTAAAATACTGCTCTGAAATTCTGTGGAAGTCTGATGATACATAATACAAATCAAATAAAAAAGTCAATATGATTAGTAATCCAAGTGATGCCATCCTTTGCCATTTTATGTATTAGTTTGACTATTATTATTTCTTAGACACATTAACACCATGTTACTTCTTCATTGTTGGGCATATATAACCTACACTTTCTGCCATGCTGGCCTCATGTGACCGCCAATGAGATCGCACAAGTGGCTGCGGCAAACTCAGGAAGGCACTTAAGGTGACTGCTGCACTTCTCCCCTTCCCGATACTCCTCATGCCTAAAATAAGGCTCCTTTATACAAAGAAATAGAGGTATGGTACAGCACATAAAACAACAGTATATTAATGTAACAGTAAATGAGGAACTTCAACTTATGGGAAGTTGACATGATGACCATGAAGCATACTTTGCTATTACATTACTGCTGAACAGATTTCCAAGTAACAGATGAAATTTGTGTTTAAAACATATGCAAGGATCATTTCAAACAATCTAACCTTTATCTTTATAGTTAATATTGCACAGTCTAATAGACATGTAGATATGCAAGTGACATTAGTGAATGTGGACTATTTATTATTCCCTCTTTACCGATTAATTTCTTCAGAGTTATGGAGTTTCTCAACAGGCTTTGTGGAGTGATTAAACATATCGGCTTCGGTGTATTTGCACCTAGAATTAGTGCACTGCAGCCCCAGGCGTGTAGCCCATCCGTGATCCTGTTCCACCCAGAGCTGCAGTGCACATCCTGTAGAGAGGCAAAACTTGCACACGCAAGTGTTCTTTATGAATGTTTCCAGCAGATCCATCGCCCACAAGACGATTTCCACATTTGCCATCGTCTTCTATTTGAGGCTCTGGTATCTGGGAAATTAAGGACCAAATCAAAATCAATTACACAAAACACATTAAAGTTTCAGAACAATAACAACTTTGAATATTTATTGTATATCCAATGATGCAACATTCACAGCATACAGTGAATTAAAAAAAACCAAAAAAAACCCACAGCAGCACTCAATCTGGTGAGATTAAACAAATTATATGAACCTGTTGGGCTAAATAAAAAAAGGTGGAATATAATATCTTCTTGTAACTGTAACTACCAACATATATTGAATTGTGCAATATTAGGCCAATTTGATAAAATATGGGCTAAAACATGCACTTTCAGTCACAAACTCAAATACTTAACACAGGTCTATAACCATTCACAATATTGAGCAAGACCCAAAGCTGTAAGAAAGTACTTGTAATCTTACTATTTTATGCTGTGATGATTGCAATACACGTTGTGTGAAGTGAAAAAACACATAGCAGTTCCTAAATCTAAAAGACAATCACATACAAATTAGCTATTTGTTATTACACATTCTGTAATCAAGAGTACCTCTGTTGATATACATGGCGGATTAACATCACATCCTGGATGTAGGATTGGGATGTAGGGTTGTGATGTACATCTTTTCAATGCTCAGTATAGATGACAGACAAGTGTAAATGTTAAGCTCTTCACTATGTCCCTATGATGTGAAACATGGAGATTATGAACTCACAACCAAGATATTATTATTATATATAATGGTATAACTTGTATTTTTATACATACTATTCTAACCAGATATGTTGGCCTCATACTATAATGAACCAATTGTTTTGTCAACCGGGTATTAAACCAGGAACCTTCTGTGAGTCAGGTATTGAGGCCTTGATAACTTGTTGGTAACAGCATCCGCTAAAACAACTGGAAGATCCTGGGTTCAATTAGCGGTCAAGAAATTGACCATCTCAAAAGAAAGATTAGTTATTGCACAATGATTACATCAATAATGAGAAAGGGTATGTATACAAGTGGATATTCATACATGTATGTACTGGTAAATAAAATTGAGCAAGGCTTAGTACATACCCCATTTGAGCCCTAACCCCGACAGTAGCGTACCTGTGTGTGATACATACAAGACTGTGTATCTGTATGGAGCAGTGACTTTGCACAATGGTGCTCTCTGCAGATGCACTGCTTTTAATCTGTCTCAAAAATGTAAACACACAGGAAAGTAACTTGCTGTGAGGAATGTCATACAACATACTGAAATGTTTTGTTGCAAATATTTCCGTCTCCATAACAAATTGTACATTGTGTTGCAAAGTTAAAATGACACTGAAGATTTGCACTGTATTGCAAATTAATAGCAATGCACATGGTGTTCTAAGTTATAGTTGTAAATTAAAATGAAATATCAGTTCTGTCTTAGTGTCTTTTAATGTTGAAGAAATCTTCAGCATTTCAATAGCATGCTTACCTTGGTTTCTGCACGAATAGTGGTGGGTGTGGATCTGCTGGAAACACCTTTATGTGATGGTGGTTGATTCTGCAATTATAAGTTTAATTCATTGTTATTAAATGTATTCCCAATTTCAGTTGGCACTTTACAATATTTACAACATAAAAAATTTTGGTGGGTATGTTCCCCCAGAATTTTGAAGTGGTGGGTCTTTACGAGCTGAGAGCGTACCGGTAAAAGGGAAGTCTTTTGGACCTGTTAACAGTCAAAATCATTGGTCTTTTTGGGGTTTCTGGTTGAAAATCACCTGAAAAACATAAATACAAGGAATGAGCAATTTTGGGGTCTTTTAGAGCTGAAATTATCAAAATCAAGGGTGTTTTGGAGCTCTATTTTGGTCACTTTCAGAGCTGCAAAATCCAAAAGGGGGGTCTTTCCGTGGGAGCATACTTGTATGGCCATTTGTGTTAAATGCCCCCCCTTGCTGATTGTTTGGCGCTACTCAAAAAACTTGGCAACTTGCCGAAAATTGGGCTAGTTTACAAGAGTCAGGTCTACTTTAGCCAGGCTCAGTAGCAAGCGGGGGACAGGGTGGATTTGTCCATGGGCCCCGGGGTTCAGGGGCCCCAAGCACAAAGACGAAAATTAAATAAGAGCTGATAATGGAGAGCAGGGTGGGATTTTTATACCCCTAAAATTTTGGGGCCCCAAAATTGGCATATGCATCTTTCTTTTAACCTCAATAACGGCATGTTTTCTGGTCAAAATAGGGCAAAATTGTTCAATTTTCCATGCTTTATGCCAGCATTCAAATAGCAGAATTCATGTTGATCTTGGGCCAAAATAGTCTGAAATTGAATTGAACAAAATATGATAGTCCCCTTTAGTTAAACCAAAATTGACAACTGACTTGAGTGCACATGCTTTCCTCGGCACGTGAGTTCGGGGCCTCAAAATTTTGGCCTGGCCCAGGGCCCCCCATAAGGTAGGCTAAATCTCGCCTGGTTAAAAGGGCCTGTACTGCTCCTTGTCCATGGCCCCTGAGGCTCTTGCTACGCCCCTGACTTTAGCGCTGAAAACCTTTGGCAACACTCCACAGAACTCAGTCATCCAAGAAACGTGACTGATCTGAAACTCAAATCATGTGGACAAATCAGGGGATGTGTGTGTACAATAGAAAATAAATTATCAAACAATGATGACAGTCACATGAAGTATGACCATGCTGGCTTTACCTTTTTGGAGGCACTGGGCCAGGCCAAAATTTGGAGGCCCAAACTCACCGTAAGGAAGGATATGCACTTAAGTGGACAAGTTTGGTTTAGGTATAAGATCGATAATGGCAGCGGAACCATTACAATTTGGAGACAGACACGCATATATTTAACCAGGATATTTGCGCCAGAAGAGCACAAAAATGAAGTGAAATTTGCTATGGGCCAGTGCCCAAGAAGCACTCTGTGTGCAATTTGCCCTATTTTGGCCAAAAACATGGTAATTTTGGGCCACAAAGCAAGATCCATAACTCAATTGTAGAGGCCCCAAAATTATGGGGCCATGGAACAAGGTCCATGGGTAATAGCCAAAAATGTGTCTTTACCTTGCTAGTATTCCTCTTCTCTGGAACAAACCCACTACTTGTTGATGGTTCATTTTCCATTCTAGCTGACTTGATTATCTGGCATATTCAGAGTAAAAACAATAAGATAAATAACAGAATTTAATATGTACTAGACCAGTTGAATGTCAAAAAAAATAAGCCAATAATTATGTATGAGATAAGAAACCAAACACAAGATGCAATCCACATGCCAACATTGACAAGTTTAGATTTGTGACTGAAAACCAGTGAATATGAAACTGAATGACATTGACTACGGTACATAGTACAGCGTCAAGCACCCTATGTTTGAACATAGCCTCTCAAATGATGTCATTGCAAATTCAGTCCTGAAATAGTTGGTGTACTTTTACCCACTGGTGTAATTATAACTGGATCAGGTTTTACATAACATTTGTAAGTGCAGGGAATGACCTTTTTTTCGCTCCCATTAATAACTGCAAGTTCTACATGCGATGCCCCCCCAAAAAAAAAAAAAAAAAATAACCTGTTTTTTTTAATATGGGTTGAAGGACATTTGAAGTAGGGTCAATTTGGGATTATTGTGGTATTTTTGATGAAATTTCTTTCCTGAAGGCTAAATATTACCCTATATGTGACCCCTCGGCACAACTGAGCCCTGAAGTCGCCAATCATCATTTTTGAGATATTGAACCAAAATATTCTGCTTGAAATTAGCTTTAAAATGATGTATATCATGTATATAGTACTTGACATTTAAGTAGTGAAAAATCAATAAAACAGTCAATAAAGCCTTTGTTTTCTATTGTTTACTGTTAAGTTCCATGGAGCATATCTCAATAGTGGCACTGGCGACATCCGGCCTCAGTTGTGCCGAGGGGTCACATATTATCACCGAAAGCTTGAAAATTGTGCAAATGTAATGATTTTTTGGCTAACATATCAATTTTGAACATGTACAGAGTATTTGTGAAAAAGTAATTTCTAAAAATCAATTAAATGTTAGCCCCAAAATGGCTTATTTGACCTGATTTTAGCCAAAACTTGTTAAAAACAAACATTTTCCGTAAAATCTGGGTTGGTCACTCCCGTAAAACCGAGGGTTTTTTTCATTGCCTAATGGAATCTGATGCATCCGGCTGATGCGACTCATCATTTTGTGCAACAAAGGTTTGAAATAAAATATTATTCAAAATCTGACAAATTATAATTTTTTAAACTTACATTCTTCTCAGTTGCTCCTCACTGCAGTGCTATGGGATAACGCAAAAAGATGACACGCTGAAAAGGATTGGAAAGATTTGGCATTAATAAAAGTGCAACCTTCCCTGACCCCTATTTTAGCACCAAAAATGTGATTACCCCCTACCACCGATACACCTTACCCTCTAAACAGGCAACAATTGAATTGAAATTGATCAGTTATTTGAAATAAAATAAACACACTATCTGTAGTCATCTTGTGACTGAATGCCTACATTTTGGTCATCAAACATGTGATGACCCTCCTATTTTTCTGTGCAAATATTAAACCCCCTCCAGTATATTTGGGAGTGGGGACCCACCCCCTTCCAAAGAAAATGCCAGCCCCTTAGGTTGACAGCTAGTTATAAAAATATACTACTTAGGACTCAGCTTTCAATGCTTGTTGTGAGTTGAATTCAAAGCTAGACACTTCTCGATAAATGTACCGTACTGATGCCTGCTCAACATGATCATTCGGACATTCAATCAAATTCAACTAGTATGCATATGCAATGATGATGCATGCCACGTGTACATGCATCTGAAAACATTTTATGTATCAGCAGTTTATTCAACACGTATGATATGTACTATACTACGTCTTCATACATGTATTGACAACTGACTGGTTCATTGATTATGATATTCCAAATTTGTAGTTACTACAAAGTACAACTGCTTCATAAGGCCAATGAAAGTCAATTCCTTGTTTCCCGTTACACAATTTTTCATGACTGTGTAGGTGACCATTTCATTTTTCATTATTCATTATTTTATGCCATTTCATTATTGCATCTGTACGTTACAGGTGTAAACCAATAACTACCCATGTATGTGATAAATCACAGTTTGTAGTTAACTGATGTAGTTTACAACCACATGAAGGTGATTGTACAACTATTATCAAAAGTTTCACAATATTTTTTACGGAATAAGATCAGAGCAGATAAAAAAGTGCGGGACATACGACATAGAAGTGAGTAGGTATTCATGATTAATATTATTAATTATTTTACCATACTGTAAAGAAAATCTGTGAAAATCAACAGAAAGATATTTATGATATATTTCAAACCACAATTATTTATTGGTTTGTTAGAAATCAACATTATATTCAAAAGAATGAAATATTTGGCCAGCAATTGGTTTTGAGCGGAGTAGGGTAACGGGAAACTAGGAATCGACTTTCATTAGCCAACTAGGCATGTTCATAATATTTTGAAATTGAATAAATTCATCTAAAATTGCTTTCATTAAAAAGAGAATCATTTAACTTAAAAAATGAGGGGTCAATCATGTATGTAGGCCTACTATTGGCAATGTTATGAGGAAAAGTATGCTCGCCTGAATGTCCCAAATTTGGTGTCCCAGCATTATATCAGTAGCTTCCTATGTCTTATTGCGTGTATATATTTTATGGCTAAATTTTTGAGCACAAAAATGCACTAATGTTTCATGAAATGTGGCTTCTCCTTCTACTGCAATACTTGGCATAGTCCATCAGCTTGGATTTCCCGCCAAGGCTTTCACTACTTGAATAGTATAGTATTCCACAAATGCATTTTCACTAAAATTTATGCAGATTGGAATTTTTAGGGTCAAAATTCAAATTTTCTTCATTTCCCTATTGGATTACACAGTTAAGGCAGGATCTTGGATCACAAGATGCTTCCCAGACAAACAAGAACCTAGACCAGTGACTTTGACTCGCGTGAGTGAAGCTGACACTGCTTAGCAACGAATTTGACAAGGTCAAGGATGCATACTAGACGCATAAACAAGCAGACATGTCCGCGTCTACGGAACATGCTGCATTTGACGCTGGCGACAACGGCGCAGTAATCACGCAAACGAGCGCGTCAAACATGTATGCAATATTTCTCCGTGCCTAGCCCTAACCCTGTCAATCCGTCAATATCACCTTGGATACGGGCCGGGCTTTGACCCCCCGCTGTGGTAAAGGATGGGCAGTCATATACTAAAATGCAGCAAACCTTTTACGAGCGCGACTACCGTGATGTTGCAAATTCGGCGCTAACAACGCGTACGGCGCACAGTTCATTCATAAATTTCCACTCAGCAACAATATATCGCCTTAGCAGCCAATCAGAGACCAGTGCGTGCAACGCAGTATATACGCGATGCATCCTTACAATACGCGCTCGTCTAAGGTTTTCTGCATTTTAGTATAGGTCTAGGTGGTATGTCTATGAGATGCTTAATGACGCCCGCCCTCACATGTTAGAGAATGTGATCATGCCTAGCCCTAGCCTAACAGGCTAGCAGTGCAAAATTCGACACACATAAGATCAAGTTTGGCGGTTTTTAGGTCGGTCTGATTTTTTAGGGCAAAACTGAACTCTTTCGACAATTCTTAATTTATAGTTCATATTGTTTTTCTTACCTTAAAAGTTACCTTTGACTTTACATGTATTTACTTTGGCAGCTATACGTACGTAGTAGTAGTAGGTTTACCGAGTAAACTGTGTGACGATCAGCTGTTCCACGACCACGTCAATAATTTACATAATTATTAGCAGGTCAACTAATTTCAATATGAATAGTATTACTGATCCTCCCACTAAATGGCTGTAAATCAAAAGTATATCATGAAAATGGTAGTTTTTAAGATTTATACGTATCAGAAGTCAAATAAAATAATAATGAAAACAAAATGAAACCTAACAAATAAGAAATATGAAAATAAAAACGGGAAATTGTGAATAGCTCCGCCTCTTTGTCACGCCCATTTTGGGCACCTTTCCATGTCGTAACTTCCGGTAGCTCGCACAATTTATAGTTTTATAAAGCGATTTTGAAGAAACCTATTATGAATGACATCTCATGATGTGACGTTGTGTTCCCATTGTTCATTGCCTGGGAGCATGCGTACTCATGGTGCTCATTTTTTTTTCATTTAGGGCCTGTGCTTTGTAAAGTCCACCACAGTAAAATAAAGCTGTGACCATGATGACAGTGTCAATGGTTGTATGTACACACCAGTCCCTTTGCCTTGTATCTAGACCTGGTCGCGCCGGAGTCGCGAGGTAAAGCGACCAGTCATCGGCATCCCCTAGGTCAATTAGAGTTTCATCGTTTGTAATGTTGGTTCACAATGTGAACTTAATGTGAACCGAACTTAGTCTTTAGGTTGATGTTGAGCTATGTTGTATTTCAAGTATTTTTTCCACTGAATGACATGTGTTTGTCAGATATGGGATGTTGGACTCAACTTTTGCAGGAAAAACCTGAAATAATCAACAGAAGATGATAATCGTGAGTATAAATCAAACCACAGAGCAAAGCATGTCTTGGCTTTGAAACGTGTCCAATTTCGGGTCGATACGTTCAATAAGTAAGCTTATATTGAAGGATTTTTTCCTCAAAAACTGCGTAGCACGAATTCGGCAGATTTGACATAAATGAGCTGAACGTAGCACTAAACGGAACGATTTAGACAGGAAATAACTACTGAATGCACATAAATTTACTTTTCCTCGCTCCAACCAATGCTGCAGAACTCTTTTTCGTTGAAAAAGTGGGAACATTCGTGAATTTTCATTGACAAAATAGCATGTACACATGATCGTTTTCCCAAGATGCAAAATCACATGAATTTTCTGTCTTGACGAGACTAATTTAGGCATTTGTTGAACTCCGAAGTTCGAAATAAGTATCATAATTCTTTCTTTGGAGTTTTCAACATTTTATACCGAAATGATGCGGAAATCGGTAAAAGGGAAAGATATGAAATCTGGGGTGAAATAAAAAACTGCGTGAGCCGATGTGGAACATTATATATACAGACATATTTACATAATTTCCTAGGACCTTGCACAAGTGATCATGCTCAAATAATAAACTAGAGAGGTTGGTGATTGATATGCACCATAAATTTTGAACCTATGATCAGTATTGCTAGGCAAAAATTAACAGCAAACATGGCCGATTTTTCCATTTTGGACCAATTTGAAACCAAGCTTGGCCCGAGCCCTTAAAGTATATTAGCTGGATTAATTACTAAAAATGTATTAACAGATCAGTGTATTTGGTGGATAATGAATTAAAAACCATTGGAAACAAAGCTAACACTTGCCTTACGTTGCCAAACTACCAATGTTCTATAATAAGTTATGATCAGTCATGGACGACAAAGGGCTTAAAGCTAAAAGGGAAACTTTTTTAATACCTCAGAACTTACTCCCTTCAAGTTGGTGATCGTGATGTCAGCTAATCTCCGAGCGCAAATCCCGTAATTTTGCGTTTGATTTCGTTTCGATATTTGTAACAGAACGTCTGGGGTGTGTTATTATAGAGAAGTGCATATTTGTTTTCAGTTTCAGTTTTCTATGCTTGTACCGCTTTGCACGTCAACATGGCACTGCGTCATCATCCCTATATATTCGTGTCAAAATTGCCGTGATAGTACCATGAATCCTCTCATTTTTCAAAAGCTACGCATGGCGATTTTGTTCGAGATAGGCCGAGCGACTCAGGCTAAGCATACCATTTACATGATATGACTGGGCCATATGGAAGAACAGGGAACACTTAAATTTTCCCTGAATATGGACCCAGTATAAAGAAGAAATAAACAAACAAACAAATGAGATACCATAGCCCTGCCATAGAGCCTGCCGCTTAGTTTCTATTCTACGATTTGCGCATGATCAGTACCACATATGGTGTTACTATTATAGAAAATTCGATTTGTTTTCAGGTAAAACGCAGGTTTTGTTTCCAGTACACTAACTCGAAAAGCAATACACTAATTAGCGGGCCTTGCTGTTTGCTGTGGATATCTTTAACTGCATTTTATAAGTAAAGATTTTGAAATCCAAAGTAAAAATTGTGATATTTTCAACCCGTGTAAGATCCAGCTGCTGTATCTATAATCAGTGTTGCCAAAACTTTTCAGCGTCAAGGCGCGGCGCATTGACTCGCCAGGCCGCGGTAAATGATTCTCAAGTAGCCCAATTTTGTAACAATCCAAAAAAGCGCCCAATACCGGATATTTGGGCGGATTTACCCGAATTTAGAACGCAAAACACCCAATTGGGCGGAAAAGCACTTGACTTTGAAACTTCCGGTACTTACTGGGAAGTTACTGCCCGATCAATAAATGGTCACAAAACCCATTGTAATTTCAATTTGGCGCTTCAAAGACTCAAAACCTTTATAAATCGGCTAAATTGAAAGGAAAATACATCAAATTAGTGCCGCGGCCTGAGACTGGCAAAAGTAGCCCAATTTTAGACAAGTAGCGGCATGCTTTTTTGAGTAGCGGCAAGTGATCGCCAAGTAGCCCAATTGTGCGCCTAAGGCGCGGCGTTGGCATCACTGTCTATAATACAATGTACATTTATCGACTTTCTTTATCTGCGTCAATAATAGAATATCGATTCAATCGAATTGAATACATGTCTCCATTTTGAGTTTGTACTACACCTCTGAGCGACAAAGCGATCGATTTCTAGCCAATCAGATACGGTAGGCCTCCTTTTCTTGCGTTCGGTGAAATACCAATCGCCCGTCGCGTCGCTCACCAACGGAGTATTAAGTTTATATTTATAACACTGGCTGTTGACACTGTGCATGGGTAGTGCCAAAAATATATAATATGTTTTACAAGTCTTGTACATAGATGATAAAAGTTGATAATATATATTTTTGAGAACAGCTCATGGGGGCAGCCAATAAAATATTGCTATCGCTACTGCCCCTATGGAATGTAAACCAAAGCTATGGAAGAGATATGTGGATGATATCTTGGAAATTGTTTGTAAAGATGAAGTGAATAACCTCACTGACCACCTGAACCAAGCTGACGACACCGACTCTATCAAATTCACTTTTGAAAAGGAAGTGGATGGCAAGATCCCCTTTTTGGACACATTGATTGTTCGGCGAGATGATGGATCGGTTAAGTTATTGGTTTACCGGAAGGCTACTCATACTGACCAATATTTGAACTTTAGGTCACACCACCCTCTTCACCAGAAACTAGGCGTTGTTCGTACCCTCTTCGATAGAAAGAACAAAATTGTCACTGAAGAGCAAGACAAGGTAGAGGAGGAAACTCACATTAAGGGGGCTCTCCAAAAATGCGGATACCCAGATTGGACCATTGAAAAAGTGAAACACTAGATGGCTACGCCTAAGCCCAAGAAAGACAGATCTAAGAAAGACGATTCCGCTAAGTCGAAAGGTCTTGTTGTCATTCCCTAGGCTAGGATCGTCGGCAAAGAGAGTAATAGATATAAGAGATGGATTAAGGAGGCGATCACCATCAGAAAGCGGGGCAATACCATGAACAGTGACGAGGGGCAATACAACTTGAGTCACGTCTGTGACGATCTGATAAGTGAAAAATCAACTGGCAACTCCGTTGCCAAGCAGCAGAAATCATCAGCTGTACACAGATCGTCATTGCAACAATAGCATCGATAAAGAAAACTGTCCGTTTTCGAAACGTCTGCAAGTAAGTGGAAATCTTTGGACTAGTTGTAAGAAATTACATATACATGTACCAGTTTATCATGAACAGTCCTGATGAATATCTTCAAGAAGCCCAATCACCATTATAACTTCCGGTTTTTGAGAGCAGTTTTGGGACACTTTGACCTCTGACATATCGGGTAAATTGCTGTAATTATTCATAATTAATTTATTATTGTAATAATGTTAGCATTTTAAATAATAAAATAAACAATTTATACAATTACCAAATTTTTGGATTTGTTTTGATTCTAGTAACACGTTTTAAATTATATTTTGTACGCACAAAACCCCAATTTTTCTGAATTTTGCCGATAGGTCAAAGGACAAAGTGTCCCAAAACTGCAAAAACTGTCCCACAATGCTTTGCAAACTTCCAATGCCGATTGGGCTTATTCATTAATGAAAAAAGAAACACAAGCTCTTGCATTCAATTCCAGTGTACACAACATGGAATGTCTGTAAAAATATATTGTAATTAATTGCACACACAGACTCTACAGGACAAGTCCGCTCTCAAAAATACGCAACATCTCCCTCTCTTACTTTGTTCAATAGTCTTTGATACTTGTATTCTGCCATCATTCCCATTATTCTACTATATATTACGGGCACTTTTCCTGAACACAGTGCTAGCTAGATGGCGCTATCAAAAAGTCAGATGAGTGGAAGCAGGAATATGGGATGAATATGTATATCATTATATAAAAAGCTGTAACAATTAATGGTGTTTTTTTACTACACAAAAAGCATCGGGATCTCATTATGTATCTACAATCCTCGAAAAAACTCTTGAAACGTTTAAGCGTCTTTGGGCATGTTGGGGGAAAATGAATCCCCCACTCCCCAGTGCAATGTTGAGACGTGTTCAGTGTGTCTCCAAAGTCATGAAAGTGTCGCAACATTGAATAATGGGAGGCGTGGAAGGGTAAAGTGTTAATTGAAGGCCCAGCTTCCTTGTAATATCCAATATTAAAAATTTGTATTAACATTAAGAATACACATTTGATTTTATTAAAGATGCCTAAAGTGTTCCAAGGATTTTTTTCGAGGATTGTAGATCCGAGAGGGGGCACTTGTATTGGCAAGTGGTATCCGTGAACATGGACTTTCAGAATGTACTGCCATTGCGTCCAAAGAGTCATTTGTCTTGACCTATAATTGGGCTTCATGATAATATTGCAAGTGTATTAAGGGCTCAGATAGCAACGTTGGCTTAGTATTTTTATGGGACCTGAGAGCACATGAGACACAACAACTTGACTGCATTCTGAATACGGGGAATGTCCTTCTGATATCAAATTATTTTGATTTTTTGAAATTCGCGATATAATACCAATTTGTCATAAAACAATGGTCACGTGTTTGTATTTTTAATCTGGAGTGTTCTAATCCCGTGCGTGGGTTGGGATCCTTCTTTATTTTAATTACTAAGTATACAGTTTACGTTTTTGAAATTAAACGAGTCGATGTAAAAATGGGCTATTCCAGAAAATAGGTGCACACCCCCTATAGAGGAGTAAATCTTCAAACAAAGAAATGTCTGGATTTCCAAGTCTGCTTTCTGAAAACGACTGGATTTCCAGTTGCCAATGTTAGCTCTCAAATTGAGGATTTCTGATTTAAAACTATTTTTCTGCCGGATTTTTTTGCCTTTGAACACTTTGAAAGTCTTGATTTCCAACAGTCACGACTGGACAAAAAGTCCGGATATCCGAACTCCTCTATAGGGGGTGTGCATCTATTTTCTGGAATAGCCCAATTACACGGAAGAACACAACTTTAATGAATTGGAGGAGAAAAGGCATTATGGTATAAATAATTTTCAAACTTGTCCGACCAATACTACAAGAAAGTTCAAGATCATAATACTTACCACTGTTAGCCCCACAATATTGTCTGCTACCATAGAAGCTCGGGGATTCACCGGGATAAAACTGACGACTTGACTCTTCATAAGACCCCCGGTAGTAAGGGCTGACTGGGGCTGAACTTTCTGCTCTATGGGGTAAAGCTGAGCCATAATCACAATGATAATTCATGCTTAAATTGTGTAGTTGTGTCTCATGGTAGGCACTGGGCTGCACCGCATCTTCAATGCCCCAATAGACATTTCTTCCACCTAAAGGTGCTTGATAAGTTGAATGGAAATTATAAGGGTAATAAGGTGGGTCCTGTCTGTCTTGAGAAAAGTGGGGTTTGTGACTCATTGTATATGAGGGCGGCAAACCAGTTGCAATGATAGGACGTTTGGGAAAATCAGCCGATGAGGGCGTGAACTGTTCTGGACCATGTTGAAAGCGCGGTGAAACATGCTCAGTTTGGGGTTCTCTCGGGTACATGCCTAAACTATGTCCAAAAGGTGTCTCTTGATAAGCAGATGATGTTGTCGTTCTTTCATTAGCTGGATTCGTGGATTGCAAATGGTGGTATTGGCTTGATGAGATTGGATAAGACGATGTTTCGTTGCATGTTGTTCTAAGTTGCTTATGTCCAATATCTTGTTCACTGTGTCGTTTTTGCGGTGCATTTGTCTCCGTGGAATCTGTAAATATTTAATGTTTAATGTTCTAATCAATGGAAAGAATGTGACCGGGAGCAAACTGCAACTTTTGAATTTGCATCTTGATTCAGATTTTAGATCATGGTGTCTTAATTTATTGACCGATTTCAAAGATTGAGGTCGTAAATCCGAGCTAAAAACATGCAGCTATTATAATAGCTGCTGGTTCAAATTATGACATATCTGTCCTTGTTTAGGATAGGCCTATACAGTGGTGAAAATAACTAAAATAACTGATGAATCACCAACTGAAGTTCAAATGTTTTTAAAAAATCAAGTCAAATGTTTAGAACATGCCTTGAATTTGGAACACTTTTAATCCTGAAAATCAACTAGTTATTTTCTTGGGTTTGCAGTTACAATATGAAGAACAACACCAACATGTTCAATGTTGACCTCCGGCCCGTCTGTCATCAGCCTCTGTGATGGTGTGCAGGAGTCTTGTGACAGAGCAGAAGGATGGAATACTGTATTACATTCAGAAGATGGCTTTTCGCCAGCCCATAGGGCTGATATCTAATTCTGAGATGGGATTTGTGTACACTAAAGATTAGCTAAGATTATAGCCTTCTTCTATTGGTATGAATTATTTTTTTTACTTCTTGTGGTGGAAATGTTTTGATGTCTGCTAATTCGATTTGCAAGGAAAAGAAAGTATGTTTTGCCGTTTCAGCGGAAGAAAACGATTGAGTAATGCCAAAGTTATGTTTGAATTAATTATGACTTAAAAGTTATCATAGGTTAGGCCTACACATATAAACATAAACTTGTTCAGCAATCAGCATATCAAAAAAATGACATGGTCAACAATTAGTAATTAGCGGGGAATGATCACTGGAACAAGGTCATATCAGTGGACTACTGAGCATAGCATGATGTTTGGTTGCCTGTGAGTGCATAATTGATATGTTGATAACAGATCTAATAATGTTGTAGAATCAAAATCTTCATTATATGGACCACATTGAAGTCAAAGTAATTATCTATCCTATCCTGTATCGTTTTATGGATAAAATTGACTCAAAATGTTATTGATGATATTATTGCTATCTTTAACATCAGTTTTGTCTTTTCAACGGGAAAAATCCGATGGAAAATAAAGTTTTTAGGGGCTAGCTATAATATTGAACAATATATCCCATATATAGTGATCAACTTATCGAGAGGAAGTGTTCCACTTCTGAAACTGAAGTCCAGGGATGTGTATAAGTCATATATTGACAGCATAAAAACTGATCCTGTTAGTCAATTTTCATTAAAAGAGTTTATAATATGACTGAAGCCAAATGTTACGAGCTGTATTTAATGCCTTTCAGAGCTACGCTGGATGTGAAATTAAGATGGCTTCAGTACAGAATTACTCATAACATTTTGCCAACTAATGACTGGCTGTACAAAGTTGGGTTGGTTGACAATGATAAATGTGTTTTTTGTAAAACAGAGAAGGAAACCATGGTACATCTATTTGCTAGTTGTAATATTGTGAATTCTTTCTGGCAAAGTATTCAGACTCATTTTGACTTCATACCTGAGTTTGATGAATTTAGTAAAGTATTTGGTTTACTGGATACAAATGTTAATTACTTAGCAGGTATTAATCAAATTATGCTCATTGCTAGAAGACATATTTACAAGTGTAGATGCGAGCAGGTTAAGCTCTCTTTTAATGGTTTCAAAAATATGGTTGTTGATACTTTGAAGCTTGAACATTTTTGTGCACAAAGAAATTTGAAGTTGGATATACATTTTAAAAAGTGGGATCCCTTTCTCAGTTTGTTGTGATGCATTATATCTTGGATATCTTAGCAGCCTTTATTGCATTTTATGTATACTGTTAAGGTGGTGCTGCACCCTTGGCCAATTGTGTGCCTATTTCTGCATTTTTCTCCAAATTTGTTGAGAGGAATGCGGGATGGTCACGCAGTTTTGTCGGGGTGTGGGGCCGCCTCAAATCCATAATAGCGTACTGGAATTATTAATCTCATGACACTATTTATATATTTATATGCTTGTCTCGGCCTCGGTGGTGAATTTTGATTATTGTATTGTATTATATTACCACTGGAATTTGTCTGTATTGTATATTCTTATGGCATATTTTTTTTCTTTGTACTTGTATCATTATTGTACTGTTTTTATTTGCAACGCATAAAATGTTAAAATAAAAGCCCGATTTCGGGCATGAAATACAAAAAAAATATATCCCATATTTTGACATGCACTTATAGAAAATAAATAAATTATTGTCTTACTTTATAACTTATAAATACTGTAAAATGACACATAACTAAAGTGAGGCCACTTTCTATCTGTTTTATTTGATTCATAAAATTACATTCAACAAAATGATTGAAGACTGAGAAAACACACAATGCAGACTATTACAGAATGGAGTAGGTAAGATGCCATGTCCATAGCTTTGCAGGAGTTTCGGACTAACAATCAACACATTCAAAAAATACAGTTTAAAAGTGAAGATTGTAGTGAATGATCAGTCCTTTATCATGTGCTTGCCACTATCTACTTTATAGTAAACTATACATTGCGAAATAATATAAAATCATTTTAAAATAAAATGTGCATGTAAGTTGAGTTTACATAGCGAATTAACTAACAACTGCAGTGTATTTTTTGATTTTAATAATAAGCATGGGTAAAAAGCAGTAAAGATAAAAATACAGAACAATTTGGAGTAATGAATTAAAGAGTTGACAGAAGTTATAGGAGTTAACGTTTTTTGCTGTTTCAGTGTGCATGTTCTCACCATTGATGGTTTGGTGAACTGTCATGTAACATGGATGTAAGCGTGATCCTAAAAAATGCCTTTCACGGTGACCCAAACTATTTACAAGACCTCTTCTGCATTGAGGCTGGCCTTCAAGGGAATGTTTATACTGGCTTAATTTCTGAATAAAATCAGAGCATGGATAAGTACACATTTCTTGGTGCTGTATATCATCTTGATATATTTTTTATAATGCGAGAACTGCTTGCTATTACAATTGAATTGAATGGAGAGACATTGGTCCAGAAGTTGAGAGGAAGTAGTGGATTATTTATTATGTTAGTGGGATTGTCAAATTTGGTGTCAAAATAATTGCACGGGGTTTTCTCTTCAATGATACCTTCATTTTTGTTGTAGTTTGCTGTATTATACTAGAGTTATGAACGTTTAAAATGATATGGAGACTTTTGGGCCACCCTGTACATTCTGTAAAATAATGCAGATAATGCTTTTATAGCGCCTCTGAACAGTTCTTTGAAATGAAGCTGGCGCTTTATATAAAATAAAATATAAATGTCTTTGATTGATTGATTGATTGATTGATTGATTGATTGATTGATTGATTGGTTGGTTGGTTGGTTGGTTGGTTGATGTATACCTCTCATTACCGAGGAATGGTGCATGACGGGAGAAAGGCAAATGACTAAATCTTTTTTACTTACTTGTACAAGCCGTGGAGTTGTATTTTCTCTTACTAGTTCTACACGTATCTAATGGCGCTGCGTGGATGGTTGACTTCCCTTTACGCAGCTTGGCTTTTGTGCTGATCTCCGCTGGGATTGACCATAACACAACAACATAAATATAAAAATAAGAAACATAAATTGATACTTTTATTAAATGATTTTGATAACAATGGTGTTACAGATTTGTAGGATGTCCAACAAGTAGAACGCATTAGTTGATGTGAATGAGATTCTCTATCAAACAATGAAACATTTTATTTTTTAATGTAAATGTTTTACATCCGATGCACTTTACATCAATCCAAAAATATAATAATTCTTAAACTAAGGCCGATAAAAAAAATACATGTTTCTCGTCCGCGCCCTCCTCCTTTTTTGAAGATTTTTCAAATTTCTTTTTATTTTGTAAACTTTCAGTTAGGCCTATAACTTGTTGAAAAAGATGTTTCAGAAGTTGAAACTTATTTACGGCTTTGTAAATGCATAATACATCATTTAAGAAGAGTTTTGTGATCACTAGAGGGGCCTACCTCTCAAAACAATAAAATAAAAAGGGCCTCCTCCTTTTTCTCAGGTATCAATCGGTATGTCGAATACCCCAAATATGGTGCCAAATACAGGTATTTAGCGTCGTTTTCCAATAAAAAATAGAAAATAAAAAGCCCCTCATCCTCCAATTTTCAAAAACCCGGACGGGAAACATATTTTTATTTTTACTTGGCCTAAGGCATTACCTATTTCGCAGTATTGTGGGTTAGTCAAAATGGACACCATCTGGACTAACTTGAAGTTAGTCATAAAATCGTCGAGCGACTAACCTAAGCTGCTTGACTATAGTCAAGCCTGCTCAACTAACGTCCAAGGCGCACCATCTGGACTAACTTAACGTTAGTCAATCTGACTAATTTAACTTTTCAGTGATATTCAACAGCATATCATAATAAACAAGATGTGCATTTTTATTTATAAACTGTCCATCTTGTTTTTATGTCAGTTGCCAGTATTATGACCTTATGTTTTATGTAAACACTCATGCCATTATGCCTTCCCCCTCTTTTTATATGCATTTATATCCTTCCCAATTCACCTTTTCGGTAAATCCCATAAGCCTTTGCGAGTACACCTGAGATGTCGTCATTTGACATCAGTGCGTGTCACGCCGATGCGTACATCGTTCAGCGAACACACTGCGCATTTTAAGACGGCGTGGCACCAAATGACGACATCGTAGGTGTACTCGCAAATGCAAATAGGATTTACCGAAAAGGTCAATACTAACTAATCCTTACCAACTTGTTTCATGTGTTTCTGCACGTGACATTCCATTTGTCTGTGTTCTCTGTCATCTTGCTGTCCTTCTAATACCAGCAATGTATACTCACTAAGAGTCATATTCAACAAGTGAAACGAACCTATCAAAAAAGGAAGTTATTATCTTTTAAAGAGAGCTGCGTTGCAGAGTGGCTGAGGTTTTTGAATATGGTGCAAAAGATCGCGGATTGACAACATGAACAATAATATACGCTTTTAATATCCACTCTCATTTTGCACCATTGTTTTTTTTCTGGATATCCCTACTCATTTATTTCTGATCCCGAACTATTCACTTTGATGAGATATATCACATTTTGATTAGGTATATTATCACTTTGAACCAACAATCTTATCAAAATGAATAGTTCCCCTTTTATTTTAACAGGTAACTAATTAAATTGAAAAGATTTCATTAATTAAGAACTCATTAATATTGACAAGGTGATCCATTTCAATTTGAAGACATTTGATTTTTTTGGAAATTTAATTGTTAACATGAACCTATTCATTTTTTAAATGACAAGGCAATCTTATCAAATTTGATGAATTTCTTGTTACTGTGATGAGAAAATCCGATTCATTTGAAGAGAAATCTGTTAATTTTGAAGAGAAATCTGCTATGTCTAGTCCCCCTCCGAATAGTCATTCTTGTCAAATTTTCATAGATTCTATTCATTTGTGAGAAGTTAATTCTTAGAGTGCAACTTTCTCAGCTAAGTCGATGGCAACAACTCATGTCGTCCGATAGTGTGG